>NC_089727.1:12403814-12705003 GCF_035083965.1 Branchiostoma lanceolatum
TCCTTGCAAACTAAACAAGGTACTTGCTGTCTGCATCAGTATCTATGCACCTCTCTTTCCTTATCCATCTGTCCACTACAGTACAGATGGAGTACCACTTCATGAACAGCTGCTTGACTGTTCATTTTGTGACTATTGGGACCCATGCCATGACTTCACTTGATATCAGGTGCATCTGTTTGTTAGTATTTACCAGTAGTTGCAAGTTAACGTTGAAATCATTCCCACGACTTTCAGTGTATAGCGCAGTGCCCGTCTTGGTTTATACTGTATAAACCAAGATGGGCACTGCGCTATACACTGAAAGTCCTTAAAAGGCCACACAGTTGTGCAAGCACTCTTCATGTAAGATTTGACATACAAAGATTTTGTGAAAGGTTTCTTGTTTTTTCTTGAAATTCTTTATAGAAGAAACTTTTTCAGCAGGGGGCTAGTCTACTGTAAGTTTTGTATGTTTAACTAGGGTACTATTTCCCATGAGTGCAGGGTGCTAAGTAGAGAAAGAAGTAAGTACCATTTTGAAGGATCAGGGGTTGAACCAACGACCTCCTGAATGCTTAGGGCTAAGGAGAAAACTATGCCTTGGCAGATGTTTGCGCCCAGGGAAAGTTCTGATATTTGAATAGCTCACTCATGTTCCTTCCAGCTGCCTTTCTCTTGTCCATCACACCACATTTCTACTCCTGGTGGGGCATGCAGCAGTCTCCTTTAAGGATTTGCCTGTCAGTAACTACCTTATCATAAGCAATCAAGACTATCCTATGGTGACCCCACTTTGAACTGCTCAAGTTTTGTGAAAACTTTGAAGCCTTGTGCTTTCATGTTATCTGATTGCCTGCCAAGCTTAATGCTTTCTGGCTATATATTTGAGTGATGATATTAATATGTTTTCATCTTAATTAAGATCTTGAATTAATGTTATAGTTATGTTTGATATGTGGTAGCAAATACCTGTAAGTATGATGAAAATGAATGCCTTTATCAATTATAGTTTAATTAGAAGAGATTGATATGAGTTGATAAGAATAACAAATGAACAAGTCAGCAGTTTTGGTATACCCCACTCGTATTCTTATTCTGAATACTTTTGAAGAAAAATGTCCCCCAATTGATATTCATACGGTAAAACACTTCAGAATCTATGCTTCAAGTCTTTTGAAAGGCAATATTTTACCCTACATGACGTGTATCAAATACGATAATTATCTTAAGACCGCTTGCATCAACTAGAAAGGCAACATTTGCGAGCAAATACAGCATGTTTAGCCATACTCCTCGCCATGCAAAAAAATGGACTCTCCCAAAATAACAATGGACCATTCTAAAATACTTGCACTAAAAAAATGAATCACCCCAGTCCAAAATTGAGTCTTCCAGTAGCACCTCAACACAATATGGACCAGTCCACAACCATATCCACTAATTGATTAACAAATACACTTCTGCTAAAAAAATGGACTTTTTCATAATCATTCCAGCTCAAAATTGAAAGAAATAATTAAAGAATCCTCCCCTTGCAAGAATGGGATATTCCGTGCCATTTCCATGTAAACCAGTCGAAAAATATCCGCTGAAAATTACACTCTTGCGCATAATCAACCCAGTTCAAAATTGAATTAAAAAAGATCAACCCCAGGGAAGAATGAAGTTTTCCATAGTATACATATGAAGATTTGACAGGAGACGAAGGAAATGACCAAAAACAACATATTTGAGTCAATTCAAAGTCACCGAGAGGGTTTTAATATAATATTTGTAATACGTTTGAACTATTTTGATTAAAAGAATGTCTAAGTCACAATAGTTCTAAAGTGTTCAAACAATTAGAATTGAAACTTATAACATGTTTGAACTTATTTCACATACGTTGGAAACATTTCAAACGTTTCAAACCATCTATCCAAATGTTTCAATGTTCGAACAATTTGTAACAAAAGATTTTCACAATTCCCTCATAAACGAAGGTGCTAAGTCCTCCTGTGTGTTTCTGCCTATTTTCGGTGGCCGCGCTAGACCACCAGCGGATTTGTTTTGACGGAGCGTCACCCGCGCGCGACGATGTACACTGTTCGGCACCGCTAATATCCGGCATTTTCCCGCTCCAAAACACTCCACAAGACCCACGTTTTTAGTGTTTTGCCTCTTGTGCAACACGATTCGATTTGCATTACTAACGGGACGAAAATGTTATGATAGAAAAAATTCACCCCGTCCCGGCGTCCGTCCCAAAAACATGAACGACATGAAAATATATTTTCTTACAGATTCAATCACGAAAATCAACAGCATGGGATTCCAAATTTTCGCAACGGCCGACCATTTATCATGGTTGAACTTCCTTCCAAGGCGTGCGATAGATAAACATTCCCGGCACATAATATAGTCACTAGTACGCGCCAGTCTGAGGAGAAACGATCTCCCGTGTTGTGTTGAAGAATTTGGAGTTTGAAAATATCTGGAATAACTAATGCTAGAATAAACATTCACAAAATCATTGATTTAACTTGTTTTCTGTTATAAAATTTCCTAAACTGCAATTTAACCACTGAGTTTAAGGGAACATGGTGTTTTCCCGATAATCACGTTAAATGTTTATGTCCGGTCTTTCCTCCTCGTAAGCAAACTTCCAGCTTCGCCAGGTGCAAGGCACTCGGGGTCAACGACCTGTAGGTCACATGTAGTATTGAAAGTGACAGAAGTGGCAAATATTGTCAAGAAAGCCCAAAATAAATCGTTTTGAATATATGTATGCCAAAAATGGGAATGTAGTCCTTTAAATATTTGTTCAAGCCACATATACAGCAAATTTCAGGTCATTCGGTTGAAATACCAGGGCGCAGGAGGCCAAGATATGCTAAAAATAGCCTAAAAACCTCAATAAAATCACTTTCAAGGTCAATATCAAAAAAAGGAAAAGAACGTACTTTGGTTTTTGCCTACATTACCTCTGTACCAAATTTCAGGTCATTTGGTCAAAAAATGACAGAGATGAATCGATTTGAAGATTTGACAGGAGAAGAAACATGAGAGAAAACAATATGTTTAGCCATACTTATGGCTAAACATAATTACAGCTCTTCCTTGCAACCCTAGCTGACCAAATGGTTAAGGTGAAATCTTAACAAAAGTAAATAAACATGTGCACAAAAGTGTAAGACAGCAAATATTTGTGTCTGTTTTGTCTGAAGTTGTTTCTTTACTGCACCACCTTGCAAATGCTATTCTCAACAGGAAAATGGTAAAATAAATAGTCATTTGGGAGACTTATTGTATTAATAACTCACTATAGTTGGCATCCTAGTACATGTATATTTGGGTTCTTTTTCATAATAGGTAGGCATATGATTTCTGAGTTTTTATTCGCTGACCACACCAATGTGGTTCTCTTTATTCGCTGGCCACACCAATATGGTATGTTTCTTCTCGGGTTTTCAGTAATACTGTACATGCAAAGCTGAACTGGGAGATGAACATGACAGTTGTAAGTGGGGAAAATCTGACTCTTAATACACACAAGTTGACACAACCATTTACATACAGTTGAATATGCAGTTTTAAGAACGGAATATAGTCAGACAGTCAGACTCAAGTTTTCCTATCAGATCTCTGTTCAAATCTTGCATCATCTTTACTTTGAAATGTCTGAGAACCAAGAAAATCCATTGGTGTGGCCCCCCTGCATGTTGCCTTTTGGTCACCTCCGTCAGTGACTCTCCATTAGAAGTGTTTATACAAGTTACATAGCTGACACCACCCTCTACATATGCTGAAGTGACCTACAGGGGCTTTCAGACGGACTGGTGAGAAGTCAGAGCACCCGGTTGAAGAAACCTTCCATTTATATAGACGTCCATCTTTTTCTCATTCTATACTAATGGGGTAAGAAAGGGTGAGTTAATCCAGTTCCTTTTGTACAAGGTGAGTTGGTACCTTGAATCTTTAAGGTGTTTTTAAGTGTTTCGTCAAGGAATTTTGCAATTCATTGACAAGTAACAGTTCTTGAAGGAGGTTGTTTGATTCCACTAGTTAAGATACCAGACGATTGCTTCTTGGGCCGAATGTATTAAATTTTGTTTTTGTTTTATTAGTCTGTTTTCCCTACTATATTCAATAGCAGATTTTCTTTATGAGAACATTTATGTCACATTAACCAGTAGACCAGAATCTTTTATTGCATGCATGCAGAAAAAAAAGATAAGATACAGTATCTGCATATCTTGATGAATATAGATGCCATTTTGGATATTCCATTATTAGGTAAACTGTCCCTAAGTTTCATGAAGATTGCTAAGCCCACCCAAAAGTGTATTCTAGTTTGCTATCAGCCATGCACTGCTGCTCCGCTCTGTAAATCCTAACCTGTAGGCAGCATTTATCACCAGGATTTACAGGTGTTATGGGCATCATTTTCTGCTTGCCCTGGAAGGTACAGCCATGGGTCACGAGCTCCCTTTATTGTGATTCAGCCCTACGAGCCTTAAGAAGCCCAGGTTATCCCCCCAGCCATATGCTCTATCCCTGTAGGTCAATAATATGCATAGAAAATTTCTGTCATGCCTGCCAAGCAGCCCTCGGTGTGCCATTTAATCAAGATTTCTTATAGCTAGATTAAAGATGACAATTCCAGGCAGCTTATGAAGATACTGGCGTTTTTGACCCTTGCCTGGATGTAAGGTCTTAAAGGATTTTATTGCCTTCTTAGGAAATGACTTCAGCCCTGCCAGTCTGTTTGTATAATTGATCTGCTAATCTGCTAGGTCATCCTCACACTTCTCCCATCATAACATTGGGCTACAGACTGTGTAAGGTATGTGGTGGTCACGTTATGCAATTAAGTTTGCTTCAGGGAGAAGTTTTCAAAGTAGTTTCAGTTAGACCCCAAATTGTGACCTTATGGGATTGTTCTCAGAAACACCTCAGTGTACAGCATAGCATTCGCATTGTATACTGAATTTTGAATAATTTTCTTGTATGACTACATCCCGAATCCTAATTTTCAACCAATGACCAATAACATCCAACCTTAAGAGATGACACACGTCGCACATACAATGAAGTTGAGGTAGTTTGGGGTAAAACTTGTTGTTACACTGGCTCTGGTTTCAAAATGGAAAATTGTCTATACTGCCACTTGGAAAGGTTTTCTTGGCCTGAGTCCAGGAATAAGGCTCTAGAAAGAGGGTATGACCTCTTAAGAATTGACCTGATGTATTCCTCCAGGAGCCCAGCTTCTTCAGAATGCTCATCTAGCCCGGTTTAACCGGTCCCCATGTAAGTGGGGTCTTAGTGATAAAGTATGGAGGGGAGGAAAGGTGTATGCAGGTCAATTGATTGGAGTGCTGGTGTTTGGGAGATCAGGTGGTCCGATTGGCCGCGGAATTTACTGGTTGGAGCCGTCCTGCGGCCTTGGATTATCTTGTCCCTCAGGTCGGCAAGCAAGTGTGTAATGGGGAGAAGGTACAGGGCTTACGCAGAGTCATCAAGCAAGCACAACCTGCAGAATGCATGGGGAGAATGGGCAGAGGTGAGGTACAGAATAACTAGAAATATTGCTATCAATAGTTTTTTCATGATCTTCTAGTCTGAAGATGGGCCTTGCTTCACAATAAGCTATTTACAAGCATAACCAAACAGCTGCAGTTTGAGTGGGGGATGCTAGGGGTCAAAATTTTATGTGTTGGCCTCGTTTTCCACTATCAGTGGTGCATTTAGGTTGCTGTCAGCAAACAATCTCTGATGAGTCATTACGATTTATGAAAGTCAGCTCGTGGGAAAACCTTCCAAGGGAATATTGTTGGTTAAGACAAGAAACGTCTCATTGACGACTTCATACACCTTCACTGATCTGCATCCACTGGAGTATTGACTTTTCTACTTGAGCTCATACCTCATTGACTTCTATATACTTTATGTTATGAGCTTTTCAAAAAGACAAGGATGTTGAGGAGTCTGATAGGCTCTTTTGTAGGTGGTGACTGGAATATACATGTTGCAGCCGTTTAGAAGGAGAGCATGATTCCTTCAGTTGAAATGAAAGGATCGAGTGTTGATTGTATTTTGTCTAATACCTTATGAGCCCAACATGACCATTTGTAGAGGTCTTTAGGTAGACCAGGCTATCCCGATTTGTTGTCTAAAGGGAAAAGACGATTCCTTCACTACTAATAGAAAGCTGGCTGACTTATACAGGGGATTTTGGCATCAAAGTCTTTTCATTACAGTTAGCAGAAGATAAGCTTTGCGCAGCTGTTTGCGAGGGAGATTTGGGGGAACTGGGGAGATTAACTGAAAGTGAGAACTTCTGTTTGTTTGAAAACTGGATTACGGTCTCTTGTAGTTTAGATTATAGGGTGTGGCCAGCAGACTGTGTCTGTACAGGATTCGTTGTGGGGATTTTCGTCTGGCCAAGAGAAACAGCAGCCGACCTAAGAAATGCCAAGCACTTGTGGGGAAACCATCTTTCTAGTGGCTGTACCTTTCTAGAAAAACAACAACATACAACACTCCTTTGTGTCCTAAATTTACCTTTAAAATAGCAAACATTTCAAAGAAGGTATGGAACAAAGATAATGGCCTAAAGAGGCCTAGTAACCCCAGTTTGCAAAAGAAGTCAATTGGGCACGAATCTGACATTTTTGGTCCATAGAACTTGTCAAGGTCGATCTCCTTGAGGTGGGACATTTTTAGATCTAAGATAAAGAGTGAAGAAGGAGATGGTTTCCCTGTTGTTTGCTGGATACTGCTGGCTTTGTGTGAGCCCTGCCAAGTGTGTCCACTCTACAAGACTAGTCAGGTCTTACCTCAAGTGCTCTCACAAAACTTCCTGCTGCGGTGGTGTGGGAGTGATTATCTGTGCTGAAAGTGGCCAGGTTGGGGGTAGATCTCTGACTACAGGATTTTCCCAGGCTTTTTGCTTATGATGAAACTAATTTCTCCACCCCAAAGGAGTTAAGTATTGTCTTTGGCATATCCGTTTTTCTGTGTGTACGTGTCTACGTCTACCATATCTGATTTTATCTGTGGCACTGAAAGGGATGCAAAGCAGTATGGGTAAGGAAGTGAAGTCTGCCATCTCTGATTGCCTTCATGGGGAAGGGGTAGGCTACAAGAACAACCTGGAGAAGTGACTTTGTAGGTATGAATATAAAAAAAGTTGATTCTGCCAAAAGAGCGGGATGGCAACTAAATTTTTGGAAGCAACATCATGTCAAGAATGGTATTATAATAATATACTTTGCACAGTCTCCTTGACTATTCTATTCCAAGTTAAGAAGTGTTGCGAGCAAGGAGATATATGGAAGTACTTGTCTATGCAAATTTATACCTTGGACAGCACAGGAAATCAGATTACTAGTGATAAGTTTTTGTTGCAAGATGACCACTGAAAAAGCTTTTCTTCAAAGATGTACAAAATAGATGGCAAAATGTACAGAAAAAGACGGAAGCCATACATCTTCTCTTTCATTACGGCCTCCATTGAATGACCATGTAATAAATGATACTCCTCTGACTTCAATCTAGTGTGTACCCTTTTCATTTCTATTCTATCACTCCCGAGTACCCATTTATAACAATTGTTGAAACATTTTCTCCTGGTGTTTTCAATAGAATAGCCGCAAGCATTCTCCTAAGGCCTTCACGGTAAAGTTGTACTTTTAAGTCCAGTATTATCACGTTGTAACACCTTGTTGCTTACATGAGTCATTACCGTGAGGTAACCTGTATTTCGAAGTAAGCAGACAGGAAAAACTGTGTGGAGGATTACATGATAGATGTGGCATTTGAGAGAAAGAATTCAATGGCGCCTATTCCAAAGAGACAGATAACGAAATTATACTGTACAACCAGTTCTTTGACCATGGGGGATTGATGAAGTTCATATTGCAAAGACAGGAGGGCAATACTATACATTTTCTAAAGACTCGCATTCAAGCCTATTTGTATCCTGAAAAACATTGAAATCCAGCAGCTTGGCATATCCTAAAAGTCCTTACATTCACTGTTAAGGAATATTTATATACTGGTTCTTCCTGCAGTTTTCAGCAATTCTTGATTTTTTTTAGAAATAGTTGTTGTCCACATTTTGCTGGCATCCTATATAGCACATGACTACATCTTATTCATTGATTTGGTTTGAATAAGCTTCAGATTTTTCAAGTCTTTAGACTTTCAAGCAATTCTTGATATTCATCTGTTTATTGTGCTCATTTTGTTTCTAGATACCAAAAGAGGTAATTGTGGGTGTCCTATAGCAAATTGTATCATTTCCCTTGAGCACTTTTCTCGAGTGTTGCCTGAATGAGCTGTGCATTGCATATATATAGACTCGTTTTAAAGGTGTAGTCAGATCCTTTCAATATGCTTGGCAAGCCTCTCATGTGGGAGGACAAAATTAGCCCATCACTCAGTGTAAGCTTGAGTAGATAGGACAGAAGAAACAGCGGTAGAGGTATATGTCTTCTCTCTCGTTATGCTAAACTCCCCTTTACTGTGTGCTATCTATCTGCACTATGCAGGGATTTCACGCTTTACAACGATGTACAAAATGTATACATCCATCACTGCACAGGGACAATACAAATCATATCCCCAAAGCCATTAATGTAGGGCTGTATATGAAAGTAGAAATAGATGACAACCAAAGGCACACTTTACTTCTTTTCTCTGTGCACAAGCCCTGAGGCAGATAGAAGCTTATATTGCAGGAACTTCACTCCTATTCCCAAATCCATGGCTAGCTTTTAGGGACAGCTATTGATGCGAAGTCAGGTGAAAGCGGAACTTTAATGTGACTTCTATTCAAACCTGCTAGTCTAGAAGCTAATGTTCAATCTATGTCCACCTTTGATAGGCTGCAGTGAGGCTTTCACAAATAGGACATCGAGCCACGATCACTTAAGCAAGATGCATTAGCCAATCAGCCCTGTGATACCAACCAGTTGATATCGCGAGCTCACAGAAAGACCTGCAATAATAAGAAAGCAGGAAATGGGCACCTGGGATTTCTTTGAGTCTCCCGATCCAAGCTCACTGCTGTGATCGCGCAGTCCTTAGCCATATAAATTGCAGGATATGAGAGTGCATCCAAGGTTTTCATGCAGCAATATAAGAGCTTGAGTGTTGGTAATGCTCCACTTTGGCAATTTATTTGCCTCCGATATTACATCACGGTTTTACCTCGCTACAGGTCTTCCCACTGATGACTACAGTCGGAGCCGGGAGGACGGAAGACGTGGATGCACCTGAGCTCATCTCTTCGAGAAGCTTTCAGGCGAACATAGGTAAGATCATGCTTCTTCTACTTGATATACTGCCAGAAAAGTGAGTTTCTTGAAAGTTGCTGTAGGGTGTCCAGGTCTAAGGCTAGTAATTTTCACAAACATGCAAATCTCTTTTTCATCTTTATCGGTAAGTTTTCTTCCAGTGCCTTTATGGTCAACATTTACAATTTATGACAGTCTTATAAATGTGTGTAGATAGCAGTATTTTTGAGGGAGTAGGAGCTGTATTTTTTATGCCCTAAGGTATTCTCCTATTATTTTGAATCAGCCCAACTGTAAACTTAAGGTATTCTCTTGAAAGGGTAGCTTCAGAGAAAATGAATTATGCAGCAGCAACAGACAAAGCCTTTGGTATAGTTAAGTATATAAGGAAATACGAAAAAGTATATTTTATGTCCCTCAAAGGCCTCCCAGTGCAAGTAGGCATAATCCTCTGCAGGTGTGGATGGTGCTGATAACTCGGTGGTTATTCTGTCTTGTGGGAAGCCTGCTGTGTAGTTGCCCATAGGAGAATCCCTGCCATAGCTTTGTGATGGAAATGACTGTTAGCAATATACTCTAAACAAAAGATAAAACGGACGCCATATCTACATGTAGCTTTCAGCTGTTTAAGTTATGTGTGTGTTTTGTTGTCTTTCTGGATAGCTTTGTAATGTAAATGTTGACTCTATGATAGATAGAAATGGATGGTAAAGCTCAGCTTCCAGCTATAATTTTTCTGATTTTCATCTTTCCTTCAGAAATATATCAGATCCACTGTGTTTTGCAATCTGCTTTCCCTGCTCTTTTTCTTGGCACAAACAGTGATTAAAGATAGAGATAGATGTAGTTTCTAGCTCCCAGCTGTCTGAGTTATGGGATGGTGTGTTTTTATTGTCTTACTAGAATTGGAATGATATCAAAGTTTCCCATGGCTTTGCTGCTGTGATGTGACGTACTTTGCTTATCAAAACAGAGTTGCCTTTAGGCCTGATGGATTTTACATTGCTGGCGTTGTGTTGTGTTGGCTGTTTTTCAAATTCAGTTTTTTGTACAAACATCTAGATCAAGGTCTAAGATAGGGCAAGGGAAAAAATTGTGTTTCCAGTAAAGCATCTGACCCGAGCAAAAACCTGCAGAACCTAGCATTTTTGGGGTTGACCGCTGGAGAGGGACATGAAATTTTCTATCGGCCCTAATTTTTTCTGGACCGTAAACATTAATTTTCCTCCAACAGGTTCTTGATTGATAGAAACAATCATCTGAGATGCGACAGCAATGTCTGAGTATCTAATAAAAGCGTAATATGTATGTTTTTTGTGTGCAGACGAGATGTCAAATTTCATTCCTTGATATAACGTTGGGTAACATAAATTCGGGATTTTTCCGATAATGGTTGACTGAAATCAATCTAGCAGAACAATAAACCATCCTTTTTTTCTATAATTCTGTCAGTATCATGTACTATCTTTGCACTAATCATATATATGGTAGATTTTGTCTCTAGTCGTGCTGACACCATAATATTTCAACTTGAAACTACCGTCCGCCGCACGCACAATTACGGTGCTGTCGGACAGGGGGGCACATTAATTCGGGAGAGAAGATTCGTCTTGAATATCTTACCGCTAATCACATTTTATACAGCAGCTATTCGTTCCATCCTTGGCTTGAGGAGAGTGCTATGGATATAGACGTGTCCAAGTAAAAAAAATACACGAAAAAACGGCCGTACCACACACATCAGGCCAGTTCGGGTACAACCCGTGTGTTGAGTCGGTAGAACTTCACTCAAAGTCGGCCCATCGTCATCATCGGGCAACGTGTAACGTTACATTATTCATGGAAAGTTAGCTGGATGCCGTAGAAATGGTAATACTACTATGTCCATGTGTTCCTTGTTGTGTTAGGAGCAAACTTTGAGGAAAATATCTTCCTCAGTCCACTATCACACGCAGCATTTAGACAAAAAAGTGTTCCTCACAAACCTTTGTCAGGATTCTGGTTAACAATATGGCGGCGGGAAAATACACGTGCCGTAGGTTGTAGCAACAGAGAGGAGTTTTGATGATTGATCACACTTAGAATCCAGTTGCAGGTTAGCAAAAGAGATTGTAATAAGTTGTCTTGTAAATAATTGTGTTGAGCAGGAAGCGGATGTGACATTTTTCTTATAAACCAGCCGACAACCATGTTGTTTAATTCTCCCACGAAGTCCTCAGACTGTTCCAATAAGGGACGGAGAGTTTTTGACCTCGTCGCCTTATAATCCATGCTTATCGAAGCTTTTCAGACAGTGTTCTGAATACGCAAGTCTGGCAGGTTTGCATTTCTAGCGGTATTACTTATGTTGCATCTAGCACATATCCCTAAATACCCCGTTTTCGAAAAATCCCGAATTTAAGTACCCCGCGAATTTAGGTTACCCAACGTTACTGATTTGATTGATTGTGAAAAGGTTTTCTTAGAGTCTATCACTAAATATTTGACCAAACCTTTTCCTTAGGGTGACCTGATAGGTGACGTGATTTATTGTGTTGTGTTATGATTCATGTTTGTATCTGGTGTCATCAGCCTCAATAGCCTTTCCATGTTGGTAATTTATAACTGGAAGGAGGACTGTGATAGCATGTCCTAGGGGGAGAATGGCATACATAAAACTTGACAACCAGGCTTTTAAAGTTTTCTCCTGATAATGCCATGACAGGCCATTATTTACATACAGTATGGTGTCCTGAAATGTATGGCTTAAAGTAAGGACATATGTCTTGTGAAAGTCTTTTAAAAGGTGCAGTTTTTCATTTCAGTTCTCAACACCATTATTTTAGACTGAAAAGATACAAGTGTATGGTTTTGATAAGATAGAAGAAATGATATGGCTGAGTTGCTTTAGACCTCCAAGTGCCACATATATTCACATTTGTACTGGAAACTCAATGAGGTGCATGTATGAGTAGGGCTTTAACATTTTGATTGTTAAGATGATTTTTGAGGGAGTTGTTTTCATAGGTAAGCTAGTGATGTTAGCTGTTTGATGTTGTATAAGCTATGGTATGATTTTCCATTTATGGAGACATACTATCATGTAGGGCTGTACATGGAATTGTAGGTTTTGGAACATTTCCATAAGAGCTTACTTACTATAGGCATTTTTTTACTAGGCAGAGCTGTGTAATCATTTTTGCTCTCTAGAACTACAGGAAGGATTTGGGTGAGCTCTTTGTGTAAAATGATAGTCTTTTGCTTAGTCTGATATTCCTCAGTTCTATCAAAACATAGATCTTGGTATGCAGCACACTGCCCAGATTGCGGGGAGGTCTGAGCAGAAAAATGTTTCAGTCAGCGGCATTGGGTGGCAGCAAATTGTTCCTCAGGTTATGACCTTGATCTTTCTGGAATCTCGGTCAGTGCAGGAAATATCCTACACATTGTGCAATAGTTGGCTTGTCAAGGCGGAGATTTCTCAGGCCTGCAATCCGTCGTAGACACAAAGAAACACTTGTGTGGATGGAAGTAGAGATTGGAAGTTGCTACATCACCAGAGTTAATAGCTTCCCTCACATGTAACCTCCCATGTGTTAACACAGAGCATCCCTATTTTCAGGTTCACTGGTTCCATTTCCAAAAGCTCCCTGTAAGTCTGCTTTTTCCTGGTATATTTTATAACAGGGTAATGCTCTGAAAACATGATTTAGTTCCTGCTGCCTCACCAGTTACTAGTCGCATTCCTACCGAATACAAATTGTAAGTTGCTTGTATCTGTTAGCAGAACCAAAAGGCAAAGCAGACCAAACTCCAAACTTAATGCTTTAGAGGAAGCATGATGGTTTTTGGGCTGCATTTTTAGCCAAATACACCAGGTCAGAATTGGGTATCAGGTAGAAAATATGCTTGTTAGCAACCACAGACATTTAAGATGTTGGGGTCAGTGCCCCCTTCTGCTGTTCCATGTTGTTTGTTGTCACTCTACCCGTTTGAAGTAATGCACCCCTCCCCTGTGGTTTGCTCTGGTGAGTCAGAGCCAGTTTAGTCATGATTCATCTACTGCAGCTGGCAGTTCCTGCAGGCTATAGTTGGAGATTCTATGTCCTCAGGTGTAAGGAGGAGTATATAGTCTACTGCTGTTGTTTGTACAAGTGAGAACAAATTCATTTATTTAGATTTACAGTGGTTTAGATGGCAAACAACAGAGTTGACAGATACAGATAAATTGAACAGTGATTTGCTGTGTGTTTTATTGTAAGTATTAAAACTGCATCATGTATGAGCTTTTTTTCCACTGCAACTTTCTACTGTTGAAGCCTTTCCTCAGCTTATTGTTCATTCAGCATTTTTCAAACTTCATAGATCATAGATTTTTCCCTTTGATCACCGGAGCAGCCTTTTAGTATAACCGATAGGCAGTTTTGCTGGTTGCTAATTCTATGAGGAAGTGCCCTTTTTGCTTTGTTTTGTCATTAAACCTTTCTTGAATATTACATGTTCTCTAATGGACTCCCAAGCCCTAAGGATTACAGAAGTTCATAATGTGGGATCAAAGGAAGGATAGAATTGGATTTTGTCCAAAAATCTTGCCTTAATAGTCCTCTAGACATCTTTGCTGCAGTGGGGAATATTATAGCATTAAGAGCAGAGTGAATTATGTCTTTAATATCAAAGTTGGCAGGACTATAATCTACTCCAGACAATAATAAGTTTATAGTTTTACATCAGAATGATCAGATACATTGTATCTATCAAAAGTGGATTCCGGCAAGAACCATTTAAGTATTACAGATCGGCAGTAAACTTTAAGGCCTAAGCTTCCTCAATTTTTCAAATGACATCATGATGAAATCTCCCTTTAGACCATACAAATTTTTGTTGTTTCAGAATCTCATAGTTATCTTATTTTTTTCATGTGAGTCCAAAAGAGAATTGCCTTTTGATGTATGGAAAGAATAGAAAGAAAGTTTAACAAGAGTGGGAAGGAAGGAAGGAAGGAAGGAAGGAAGGAAGGAAGGAAGGAAGGAAGGAAGGAAGGAAGGAAGGAAGGAAGGAAGGAAGGAAGGAAGGAAGGAAGGAAGGAAGGAAGGAAGGAAGGAAGGAAGGAAGGAAGGAAGGAAGGAAGGAGATTGAGAATAGAAAATAAAGAGGAGTAAAGAAAATCTTCATACTTGTTACCAAAAAGAATGAAACAATTGAAAAATAAAAGGTGTTTTGCTGAAAGAGTTTATGTGAATCTTAAGAATTGTGTGACCACCATGGTTGTGTGTAAGTTAGAAGGGAAAGAAAGAATGAAGGATAGAAGGGATGTAGAGAAGGAGAGAAATGATGACATATAAGGGTGAAGAGATATTAAGAGCATCGTATCAAAAAGGATTAAGAAATGGAGACATGGAAGGTGCAAGATGTCAAAGCCATTCTTTGCACACGGACAAAGGTTATACAGCCTGCATATCTTATCATCGTACACGGCACAGTGCACTTATGATCAATGCTTCTGAGCTTGTATCTGCACCTCACAGCCATCTGCCGAGTTCTGGGGGGAAGTTGATCAATGGACCAGCCTCCCCAGGGTGTTGATATCATCCCAGACCCCAGAGTTATTGATCGTCTTATCATCGTGCAAAAAAAAAGGCAGACCGGAGACATGGAACTGAATTATTGATAAGCACTGGACTTGCTTTCCTGGTGTCTTTGCTTTGGTCTTCACATACATGCAGGCAGCGTCTAAAAGCCGAGTGTAGTATTTCTTTGATAGCATTTAGATCCATGGAAGTTTCTGTAGATGATGGAGATGTCTTTGACCGTGCATTGCACCTTTGACAAGGTGAAGAAAACAGATCGGAGGCTGTAGGTAAGGCTGTATGAATGTTATAACTTGTTTAACAGATTTTTAGCTCATTGTTTTTTGTTGGGTGAATATGAAGGTGAGGGATAGAAATAGGTTCAGGATTGGCAAAACTTTTCTCTTGTCAAGGTTGTTTGAGCTGGCCAAGTTTCAAGGGGTGGAGAAAAAAGACTGCAAAACAATGCTTTTCCAAAAAAAATCCGTTTTTTTTCAGTGTCACGTGCACAGGTGAATTTTAAACTCTGAACCCTTTTTGACCCAAAACAGACAAAGGGTTTGATAAAAGGTATTTTTGCATGTGAAGAGACTCAAATGATCTTACAGTTCTCATATTGTAATTGTTGCTACTGCAACAGTACTTATCACAGTGCAAAAAAACAAGCCAGTAGAAATTCTTGGTATTGACTTTGACAAGGACTTTGCTCAATTCTATAAACAGCTCAATTCCATATGCACGCCCCATCTCCCGGCTCCTAAAACTCCAACAGTCAACAATTCATCTAACTCACATTGCTCATCCAGAATGTAAAACTCTCACGCTTGTAACCTTCCGGGTTATCAGTCATATACCACTTCAGGGGTGACGATGATGAATTTGTTTGGGCCGACAGTTACTGGTCTGAGCGGGGAATAACAAATTGCTCGCTTGTATGTCTCCATTCTCGGCTGGGCAACTCTGTCAGGCATTGTGAGGTTCACAGACAAAGAGATTTGGTTTTGGTTTCACGGAATTTTGACATTGATGAATGTAGGGATATGGAAGAGTGGCATCCATACGGAGACACCTGTTCTCAGGTAGCCGGTAGTGATCCCACATTCTTTAGCACAGGACAATGGCAAGTTAAGTCATTGTGTCTGTCTCTTTTTTTGCCTCCTGTTTGGGTTGGCATTTATTCTTGACTTCACAGCATTTCAAAGCTACAGGGACATGACAGGACTTTCTTGTCATACTTAGACATGCACTGTCAAACCTCTATAATTTTTTCCATTGACACAATCATTTACACTGCTGTCAGTGGTGACCACCTGTACACATAGACCAGATCTTACTGGTCCCCTAAGTGGTCTTCTTGAACAGTTTTGACTGTACTTCATTTCCCTTGATAAAGATGCAGTAAATGGTGCTGTTTGTCTTTGTTTGACATTTGCAACATTGCATGTCCATTAGGGAACAACTCAGTTGCCATGTGGTATGATCCTGAGTATATTGTTCTGACAGCATTGGTTCATACAACATTTACTTTGCTAGTATTTGGAATCTGCCATGACTGTTTTGTGTCTTCAGTAAGAAGTATGTATAATTTGGCAAGGTTTGTTTTATACCAATTTGGTAGCTCCCAGCTAAAATATATCCCCTTCAGTTTGACTATGAAACACTGGTCTCCAAATTCAGATTGACCAGTGGACATCCCTTGCCTTCATATGGCTTTGTCTTTATGATCTCAAGTCATCTTTGATCTTATCAGAATGTGCTCTTATCGGATTTGCCCGACACTTTTCTTAAAAAACTTAGAAGTTTGGCCCCAAATTCATCATCTGCTGACAGTGGTCACCCAAAAGATAGCAGGTAATTCATCACCTCCAGATTCAGGGCTCGAAACTTTTTTCTGCATGCCTGTACTGGTGCAGGTAATATACAACATTACCAGCATCAAATAAACTTAACCAGCAACTTAACCAGTTGGAAAAGTAAATTTCATGAAGTCAAACTAGAAATTGTTAGGAGGAAACATTTACATTTTTGATTCTTCATTGAGCATGTCAAAGGCAGTAATGATTAGAAAGTTAAACACATGTCCACTTCTATATCCGGTACAGGACTAGACTGGTGCAGGTAAACATCATAGATGCCTGCACAACTCTAATTTTACCTGCATCAACCTGCATGTGCAGAGGGTACTTCATGATGAAGCACTGAGATTCATCCTCAAATAAATGATGACTCTATCGGTGAGTGTTTTACAATAGACCTGTGTGCACAGTCTTAGAAGACACCTTCGTGTGAAAGACAAATGGTCCGCGTTTGATTGCTCCCTTTTGTGGCACGATTTGTGTCTGCTATGCAAGGACACTACCCACTGTTGTGTATCATTAAATATTGAAGGGCTGTAAAAAAATAATCTCTGGAAATGATTTTGGATACCCTGTGACAGTTATAAAAGCCTTTAATGGCTCGGTTTCAATTGATCTCTTGCTGCCTGCCCAGAATTTATCCAGCTATATTGTACTTATCATTAAGAATTAAAGAATATCGCCTTTGCATTTGAAGCTGAAATAGAAACAACGGCGCCAGGGGGAAAGCAGTTCGCGGTACGCTGACCCCATTATCTTGCACAATAGGTTGCTTCGAATCTTCGTGTACTGATGAATTATTAAGAAGCCATCTATAACTCTTCCAGCACCTCCAGAGAATGTAGACGATTCTGTAGTTGCTTGCAAGGCTTTTTCACTTTTTTGATGATTGAGAATATAGATGATAGAGGTTTTGATTATGAGTGCTGGCTATTGCTATTCCAGCACATAAAATGTACTTGGCAAGACATCACCATAAAAGTTTGTTAAGGTGGTGAAGTACAAGGTCAGTTCAGTAAAGATTAGCCTTTTGATACCTGATAACTCCGACAAACCTCATTATTGGGTAATTAGTGTACGGAAACTTTTAATGAGGACACTATTCAGTCTCCTGATGAATTCAACTGGCCCATCATTACACCTCGTTCCACCCTGGCAGCTGTAAAAGAGAAACGTTCTGAGGACAGAAATGAAAGTAGGCATGGGACCTATTGGGATGTATATATTGTTATACACATGCAATTTCAGTCTCCTACGATAACAGGAAGTAGGTCAGGGCAAATCTTTATTGAACTGGCCTCGTAAAATGCCTTACGTCTCTACATTCAACAATGTTTGAAGGTGGCCTGGTACCATTTAAGATTTGTTAATTGTCTTTTCAGTAGCTGTTTGTAACGTTATATTATACATTACGTACGTGACACAAGTAAAATATTTAGAATGGCTCTGCCATTTAACACTCCGCGGGTACACACAGTCCAAGCATTACTTTGAAGGGCCTTTGAAATATCGATCAGAAAGGACCTTCACTCTGGGGTGCCACAGCATAAGCATATTTCTTGGAGATGTAGCATTACTGTAAGGCTTGTGATAAATGTTACCTATGCAGGAAGATTATGCCATAAGTCCACTTCCTCACCACTCCATTGATTGCTATTTAGGAGGGGGATAAAAGTAGGTTCCGAGGGAGTCCCTCACCGCCAGGTTATTTGTCTTGTCATCATTACATCCGCATGGGGCAACTACAGCAGATGATTACTTTCTTAGACTGTCGTTCCACAGAATACACTTTTTTGAAGATCTATTGACTATTATGTAGCACTTATGGAAGATGTGTATCATTTCTAAGAGCCTTTTACATCTTTGGTTGTTGTTGTAGCACATTATTGAGCTTTTAGCACTTTTTCAGATAGAGGCGTGAATCACTTATCTTCACGCTCCATTAATGTTGCTCTGATATGTTGGATATTTCCATTTGTTAGCTGGTTTATTTCATTTATTTATCTATAAGGTTTTTTGTCATGTAGAACTCGTAGAGCAAACCAAAACAATGTGAATTTGTTCAGCATACTTTCTGCATTACTAATCTGAATTGAGGTGAATTGTGCAAAAATTTGTGCGCTAAAAAAAACTTGTTACCATAAAAAAAGGTAGGTATCTTCGTCATCATCAAAAATTACTTCATTAGATATCATATAGAATGAAGGTGTAACAAGTCATTGAATGTAATATGATGGAGAATCTGATTTAGAGACTGCGTTTAAATTAGAGTAGTCAACTGTTATAATTGCTCTTCATCCATTGTTTTTCCTTTTCCTTGCAATTAGCCTGTGGGCAATAACTTGCCATTAAGTTATTTTCATAACCAGTTGGTGCTGCATGCCTACAAAGCTGATGTGTTACGATGAAAGGTGGTTATACCAGTTGACTGATTCAAAAGTGCTGTCGTGTTCTGTCTTTGTTAGTCATGAGAGACTGTGTCGCTATGATAAATCTAAGCCTTTGTAGCAGAATGAGTCCTTGAAGATGTCGCTTCATCATGCTATCCCTGTGACGAAGGAAGAAAGTAACGGTAGATCTTCAAAGGGTTTCACCCTCATGAGGGACTGGAGCTGTAATTTAGTCGATAAATCCTGCTCGTTTTTATTGCCCAGCCCCGATTCCTCATGTCCTGGCTTGTGCGTCACCCTGTCCAGCCTGTCAGGCTATGATTAGCCACAGGATCTTCCAGTCAATTCCCCGTTATCTCTCTTTCCCCTCACCCCCTGACCCGCACTCAATACCACAAAGCAGCCATTATTTCAACCTCAATAGCTCCAATAACAGACGGGGTCTTTTGCAAGGCAGCCGACGATCCTCCCGATGGTCTGTACTCCATCGCTGAGTGATGGTGTCGTCAACTTCAAAGCAGGTCAGAGTAAAGAGGAATGTGAGCTCTGGAGGAATGCTAGGGGAAGATCCAATTTGTCCTTCCCAAGGAATCTCTCTCGGTTTTATCATAAGTTGTGCCCCGCAGCAATTCACCTGGCAGTGCTTGAACATCTGATAGTACATCTGGTGAAATGATTTACTGCAGTTGTTTCCTGATCCTCTAGGATTTGTAGTTCTTCTAAGCTTGCCATGCAAATCAACAGAAATTAAAATAAATCTAACCTGACGTTGGGCTTATTAACATAATCTATAAAATTCTGATCTCATGAAAGGGAGGATAGATAGACAGGGAATTTTGAAATTAGGCATACAACGTTTGACCTCTTGGCACACAAGGAGGCGACGTCATTCCGGACTTCCGGTACGTCAGGGTAGCCATGATTTTGCTGTCGCTGACTGAAAATGTTGGAGAGATTTTGAATGATTGTGTATTCATGGCCAGGTTAGTGTACCTGAGAAATTTCCCTGGCCTGTCCAACAGGTGGAATGAACAGTGGACCACAGCAGCTTTATGTCCCATCCAATGACTGCAACTCTTTCAAGTAGCCTGAGGAAGCAACAACAGTTGGAATTGGAATGCTCCACTTTCAGGTTCCTTACGTCGGTCTTGTTTTATCTGCCCATCAGCAGAGATGGTGGGCACAGCAGCGATGATTTGTTTACTTGTAGAATCTACAGAATGATATTCTAAGCTCTGCATCTAAGCTTGCCCTGAGAGCAGAGCCTGACATTGATTGTTCTAGTAGACAATGAATTCTAAACTTTTAATGTTTAACTTTGATGAATAGAAAAACTGTAAAGGACATTTTGTAATGGCTTGACCTCTTAAATGTTGTATACAACATTTGTGCCAAGTTTCAAGCTGATGATAAACATCATCTAAGCAATTATGGCCTGGACAACAAGACCCTTTCTTAACTGCTTGTTCCAAAATATGAGCACTTTGTGCTTTACTCATATCTTGAATGGAAAAAATTCAAATCAGAAAAAAAAGGAAGCAGTGAATCTGAAAACCAAGAAATTACACTGGTGTGGCTTTAGCAATGGCTGAAGTCAGTTTGTCCCTCCTGGCCGGTGTCTTAACATACAGACAAGTAGTCTACGAAGAGCTTATGTACTGAATAGAAAAATCAATAGCTTATCTATTAATCCCTTTGATGAATGGTACCCTCTGAGGACATCTCAATGCGGTACCTTTTAGGGGGTATGAAAACCTTATCAGTTAGTTAGTCAACTTAGAGAGTTTTAAAGGCTTCGTCATACAGATTGATGATAATTTCGGCTGATAATCAAAGAAAGATTGATAGCACTTTTCTTCCCTAGTTTTATCTGCTACAGAAACCCTACCATCTGGTGATGTCTTTTGATAATATGAAAAGTCATTCATCGGTACACCAATATAGCCTAGTCATCATGGTCTAACAGTTGGCAGCTATCAACCAACTGGTTAGTGGTTTGATTCCCAAACTTCAGACAGGATGTTGGTTCCTTGGATACATTAATGAAGCCAGTTCTGAAACTGAGAGAAGTGACTTCTGAAGCATGCTCAAGATGACTGAATAGACAGTTATTGATGAATACAATTCTTGCCAATGCCACCTGTTTTCTGTTAGCAATCATCTTATGACAACTAGAGGTTTGGACAGTACCTCAGGGCAGGAAGGTAAGCAAATACCTTCAACCTTCTGTCGGAAGCCTGCCTCTCAACACCTGCAGAGGTGGGATGCTCAAGGTCATGACCTTGAGGACGTCTGTCAGAGTAAAATGGACGACAACTGCTGACTGACAGGACAGGAGGAATGTTCAGGGTAAACATGTACAGGTGGAGTGTTCGAAAGGTGATGACATGTTGCCTGTGGGGCTGTAGTAACTATGACCACACCAACTTCATCAGTTCAACAATTCTTCAGTTTAAGGTTTCCTCCCTGGCTAAATTGGCTTTTTGATTTTTCATTGTTTTCTCATTAACAGATTAAGAAAGAACTTAAGTTGTACTGAATATTGATAGCTGGTCATGAAAGAATTCTAAATCTGATTTTTTTTGACCATATGGATGACGTCATCAAATTTTATTGCCCTTATTATGATTTATTTCTAAGAGAAAATACAGCACTTTGGTACATAACACTGCAATGAAACTATGTTTCCCATGCGCATTATGATCAAAGCTGCAAACAGACCTTTGCACAAATTGATATCTACTTACCATCTGTGGTTATTAAAAAACTAATTTCTATCTAATTAAAAAAAATCATTTTCTAATAACTATGGACACTTCATAGATATTTCGATTTGTGCCAACGTATGTTTGTAGCTTTGATCATTATGCACAAGGAAAACATAGTTTCATTGCAGTGTTATGTACCAAAATGCTGTATGTTCTCTTGGAAATAAATCATGTTAAGGGCAATAAAATTTGATGGCGTCATCCATATGGTAAAAAAAATCAGATTTAGAATTCTTTCATGACCAGCTATCAATATTCATAACCTGAACTCAATCAAGCTCCTGTAACGGCTTGCCGCCTGTAACCACAGAAATCCCCGGACAGCTGGAGTTTGCATTATACAGACTATCAATATTCAGTACTACAACAGTTTTTTCTTAAGTTATTACTGAGAAAACAATGGAAAGTCAAAATGCCAATTTAGCCAGGGAGGAAACCTGAAAGAAATACTGCAAAGCTGGAAAAACAAGTACATGAAAACAGAGTCCAAGTCTGTACTCACTGGTAGTATATTAACCTGATTAGTTAGTTCTAGGATTTAAAGAATTGTAAACTGGAAGAACAACTGTACCTGGTTTATGATAACAGTGTCTGAGGGTTAAGGTTGCACGCCTGCCTTGGTACAAACAGTTTCAGGGAGTGGATAATATACATTATAGTCAGGAAGACGTTTTCCCACCGTCTTCTGTTTTGATAATGTCCATGATAAAAGTTTATAGTTGAAGATGTTTGAGGGCATCAGTTGGTGTGACCTGACTTCCTGCCAGGAGAGTTCATGCGTAGGTGACACAACAACTCCGAGGCATGGGCTGGTCTGTAAAGATAGTGGTAATGCTTACAGTGGAGAAAAATAATAAGTGCATGTATGTTTTACTATTACCTGAGGCTTGGCAGTTCTGTCAAAGCCATTTGATGGATGAGGTATGGTGTGAGACAGGAGCCTGTTTTTGCCCATCTTCCTGTCAGGTTTCTTTAAAAATTGCATCTGTCAATTATTTCACCTTTGCTTCATTTTATCTGCTGAGCAAAGAAGGTTGTTTTAGTGTCATGGCATGATTAGTTTGTTTCTAGGCAGACTAACTTTAGGTATGGGTAAATGAATACAAAGTTATACCCTTATGATCCTGGTGTTTTTGTTTGTTTGTTTATTAAGATCACCACTTAAGCCACACCAATTTAATTTCTTGGTTAACAGATTTTTTTTCTTTAATGTTAGCAAGAGGACATCATTAAAACAGAAGGCTGGGGTAAAAACTTGCACCTGACCCTGTTCACTCCCTGAAACTGTGTGCACCAAAGTACAAACTTTCCTCTCATGAGATTCTGTTTTCATGTTGATTTCACAATATAGCATTTTTTTAAAATTCCATTAACCAATAAATGTAGTTGCTCACTTATGTTCCAGGCATTTTCTTCTGATATGATAAAACATAATAGTACAATTCAGCATAATCGATAACTGTTACAATGCATCATATATACATATTGCACTATATTACACTGTAACAGTATCATGACTTAACATTCAATACTCAGAACATTACCTTGATAACCCTTTTGTTAAAAAAATGACACAAAACTTACCAAGGTAACACCTAACAATGTTTTGATAAACCCTAGCAATAAGTGATAAAAATGTCCCAGAGAGGCCTGAGGTCTGAATATCACAAGTTTACAACATTGTCTTTTCCCAGCCTCGTATGTGATTTGCAACATTTACAATGGCCCATGGCAGCAGGCACACATGATTATAACTCGAGTTAATTTCCCAACTGAGCTCACCATTTACATCATTAATATGAAACTTGTTAGATTAAATCCTCTAAAGGCGCTGCCGTGTTAGGGTAATGCATCAACGTCTACTGATGTCAATGCAAATAGCTTCACTTGAGTTTGCTTAGGCACTGTTGTATTTTCGCTTATAGAAAAGTGATCTTATGCCAACCTCTTAGGGTCATTGCATGGTATTATGTAAGATAGACAGACACATCGTCAACCAACCAGTAAAGGTTTTTTTGTCAGGAAGACAAGAAAAAATGATGGTTGTATTTCTGGGATTGTGCTCAGACTATCTATCGACTCAACTTTAACAGGTGTACAGCAACAAGAGGGTGTATCTGTGACTGTGCGGTGGGACACCTTTGCAAGGATGTAGAGCATTACTTTGTCAGATGTTACCAGCAGTATAGATTCTATATTAATTGGTATGATAGCAACTCTAAGACTGATTTCAGTGCCCCTCAGTTTCACAGATACCTAATGTATAGCGCTACCTGTGGTATGACAAGTCATTCAATATAACACACATAGCAGCTTCCATATGCCTACAAATCTGAAATCAAATGTGTTTTGCCAATAAGCTCATTCCTACAGATACATATGTCCCTAGTGTCATCATACGAGTATTTGTGGCAGATTTACACCCAGGCTAACAGCTATGGGGTTATTCACTTTGTCTCAGTCGTCTACTGTAAAACCCAAATGAATCGTAAAGTTTTCGGAAGAAGTGTAACTTTTATTACATGGATTAAACGCAGTTGACAGCTTATTCTCCCCACAGGTTTTTCACATGAATGAGACTAACGAAGACAAATGCATCTGATACCATCTAGTTTTTGTGAGTTAAGGAATGCTATCTCACCTGTCACTTCTGCTTAATGTCACAAGTGTGGCTTTTTAAACATTTCTGCATTGGTAGCACAAGATTTGAAAATAAAGTTTAACTGTTAACGTTGGGTAACATAAATTCGGGATTTTTCCGATAATGGTTGACTGAAATCAATCTAGCAGAACAATAAACCACCCTTTTTTTCTATTATTCTGTCAGTATCATGTACTATCTTTGCACTAATCATATATATGGTAGATTTTGTCTCTGGTCGTGCTGACACCATAATATTTCAACTTGAAACTACCGTCCGCCGCACGCACAATGGCGGTGCTGTCGGACAGGGGGGCACATTAATTCGGGAGAGAAGATTCGTCTTGAATAACTTACCGCTAATTACATTTTATACAGCAGCTATTCGTTCCATCCTTGGCTTGAGGAGAGTGCTATGGATATAGACGTGTCCAAGTAAAAAAAATACACGAAAAAACGGCCGTACCGCACACATCAGGCCTACGGGAACAACCCGTGTGTTGAGTCAGTAGCTATAGAACGTCAAAGTCGACATCCACCGTCATGGCAACGTGTACATTATTCATGGAAAGTTAGCCGGATGCCGTAGCATTGATAATACTACTATGTCCATGTATTCCTTGTTGTGTTAGGAGCAAACTTTGAGGAAAATATCGTACTCAGTCCACAATCACACGCAACATTTAGACAAAAAGGTGTTCCTCACAAACCTTTGTCGTCTGCTTGACAACAGGATTCTGGGTAATGATATGGCGGCGGGAAAATACACGTGCCGTAGGTTGTAGCAACAAAGAGGGGTTTTGATGATTGATCACACTTAAAGTCCAATTGCAGGTAAGCAATTTTAAGAAAATAAGTTGTCTTGTAAATGATTGTGTTTAGTAGGAAGCGGATGTGACATTTGTCTTATAAACCAGCCGACAACGATGTAGTGTGAGTCTCCCACGAAGCCCTCAGACTGTTCCAATAAGGGACGGAGAGTTTTTGTCCTCGTCGCCTTCTAATGCATACTTATCGAAGTTTTCAGACAGTGTTCTGAATACGTTAGTCTGTCAAGTTTGCATTTCTAGCGGTATTACTGATGTTGCATCTAGCACATATCCCTAATTACCCCGCTTTCGAAAAATCCCGAATTTAAGTACCCCGCGAATTTATGTTACCCAACGTTAACTGTTTTTGTGAGTAAGATATCTGAACTGTCACTTCTGCTTCATGTCAGAGGCTTTACTTTTTAAACATTTCTACATCAGTAGCAGAAGATTCAAGAAGAAAGTTTCTGAATCTGTTTCTCTGGTGACTTATGATATAACTAGCAGGACTTTGGAGCACAAAGGTTTAACATCCTTTGAGGTTGCTAGAGGCAAAATGCCTTTGAATGGGACAAAGGTAAGCCCCGGGGAGCTTCTGAACTTGTGACATGTGCATAAAGAACGACAAATGACATACTGTTATTGTCACTTTTATTCAGCTCGCCACTCTAAGGGATTCGTGGGGGTTCTCATTCACCTAGGTGAGGAAGAAAGGCTTACTTATCACCTGGATGCAGGGCTGCTTTCTGACACCCTACGCATATCCTGTGGGGGTTTCTGTCCTAAGTGTTCAGATCAAAAGGCTTTTTTGTAGCTCTGAAGCTGCATCTTCCATTTCCTACCGCAGTGAAAGGCTGATGGATGGGTACCTTCTCAGACTGTGGAAATGGCAGGCATTCCATCATGACCATTACCTGTCATGGCGGACACTTCGAAACAGATTAAATTGAAACAGGTACATGTGCCAGGTATAATGGCCATTGACTTGTAGTGCGAAAGGAGTTCTAAGATATACCATGTCCTGATTTACAAATGACTTTGTTGTCAAGTGATGCAGTAATTTGTGTTGAAGGAAAGAAAATAGATTATTTTTGTGGACAAATCATGTGAACCCTGACTTTACCAAGACATGATTTAGATGAAATACATGTATGTGGACCGGAACTTAAAACTTTAAAGTGCTAGCTTACTTGTATATCAGTCCATTTCTGGCAGCAGTGAAGAGCTGATAGGTGGGTGCTTTCTGAAACTTTGAAAATGGTAGCCACTTAACCATTGGCATGACCCTGGATGGCCAGGGATATCACTTTCAATAGAGCTTTGTTAGAGTGAATGTCATTCAGTGCCATTGGCAGGGAGAGCAGTGAAAGTGTGAATATGATTCAGTACCATGGACAGGAAAAGCATTGGTATTGTGAATGTCATTCAGTACCATGGGCAGGGAGAACAGTGGTAGTATGAATATGATTCAGTACCATGGACAGGGAGAGCAGTGAAAGTGTGAATATGACTCAGTGCCATGGACAAGGAAAGCAGTGGTATTGTGAATGTCATTCAGTACCATGGACAAGGAGAGCTGAGGTAGTTTGAATGTTTTCAGTGCCATGGACAGGGAGAACAGTGGTAGTATGAAGGTTATCAGCACCATGGACAGGGAGGGCAGTGGTAGTGTGAATGTGACTTATTACTATGGACAGGACAAGCATTTGTAGTGTGAATGTCATTCAGTCCCATGGACAGGGAGAGCTGAGGTAGTATGAATGTTTTCAGTGCCTTGGACAGGGAGAACAGAGCTAGTATGAAGGTTATCATCACCATGGGAGGGCAGTTGCAGTGTGAATGTGACTTATTAATATGGACAGGACAATCAGTTGTAGTGTGAATGTCATTCAGTCCCATGGACAGGGAGAACAGTGGTAGTGTGAATATGGTTCAGTACCAAGGACAGGTCCGTCCTGTACAAATCCGTTCTGCACAGATCTGTCCTGCGCGGATCTGTCCTACCTGGTAGCTTTGCATGTCAATCAATTTGCATGCTGTTCCAGTGTCAACAGTGGAAGTGTGGGTGGGACACATGTACAAGTATATATGTAATTAAATAGTCCGCAACATCCAATTGCTGCTTGGGCTCCTACACTTCAGGGCAGCGAGTGTAGGAGCTCTGGTAGTAATCTGAGAGTACCCATGCTACGTCCTCAAGGTGTCCTGCCTAGAAGTAGGCTGTCTAATTTCTTTGCTTTTTAGTATAGGCATCTCCAAGAGGCCCAGAGGCCCTACTAGCTAAATGCTTGCATATAGCAGCATCACATCAATTAGAGTGGAACTGGCTTGCAATTCATTAATTCCTTAGCTTGATTATCCATCCATCCGTCTATTCATTCATTCATCCATCCATTCATCCATCCGTTTATTCTATACATTACAAGGCCTGAAACTGAGAAACCTTTCGATTGTTGGCATTTGCAGCCTTTTCTTTTTCCACATATGGTCATCCATGTACAGGGACATTTCACAGAATGCCGAAACTTATAATAATTGGCCTGACTGTCCTTGACTTGTCTTCCTGCTCAGCATTCCTGTTACAAGTTTGCCAGTGGCAGTGCGTGGAATGGTTTTTAAATGTAGCACCCAATAGACTATATAAAAGTCTACCCAATCAATTGTGCAAAAGAAGACTTAGCCAATTATCCCTCAATACATCAGACAAAGGCAAAATCGAGTACCCAGGTTTAGTATTGGTATTTTGTTAGGCTTATACCATGTATTCAAAGCTCAATAGTGATAGAGAAATATTAGGCACAGGTTGTCATTATCACAAAAGCAAAGCCTGATCAGTAACCTTAGTATATGGTCCATTATAAAGTAATTATCCAATTTATCATCTTATACTTTGATATCTTATGAAATGTATCTGTATATGGACAGGTATACTGTGGTAACTGCCCTTCGGCAAAGCACGCCAGTCCTGTATAGGAGTCCTATTAGGACTGGAGGCTAAAAGAAATATGATAGATCAAAATAAAATTTTATTGACTTGTACATGAAATAACAGCACAAAAAAGCAGTCAAATTTTGTTGTACTAGTATTCATTGCTTTGCCTTGACACTGAAATTGTCCAAATTTACGACATTGTTGTTGGAGTATTGCTAATGATTCCCACCTACTGAGGATATCCTTTGGCTAGTTAGGCAGCATTGGCTGCATACCAGCTAGACCAATAAAACAAAATAAAGCAACTAGATACAAGATTCTGCTTTCAAACCAGTGCAATGTCTGGCAAGGATACCAAGATCCCACCTGAGAGTCAAGAGCTGCTGATGATGAGAATCTGGTAAGATGAAGATTGCTTTCGCATGGCCATCCTCGAGCACGTCATTAGTAGGAATCTGACAGTAATATCCTCTCCTGCTGCCCCTGCCCTATCAATATGCATACCAGGCTCTGACGCTGCACGGCGTATGCAATATTCATGAACTTGTATGAGGGAGAGGAGCCGGCGAACAGGCATCATTGCACCTGATTAGAGATCCAGACACCTGGGGGTGCGAGGAAATGATACAGATACGGCCGGCCCGGCCACTTTGATGGGAGCTATTAATACCCTGCAGGGACTTGTAATGCACCAAGAGCGCCGTGCAGCCCTGCCTTGGGGAGTGTTCATAGCGGGCAAAAAAAGTGCCCGTTATGTCCTGCTGTGCAATGATGGTTTTGTGAGCATCCTGCAGTGAATAGCGCTGATTGTGATTGGCCCATAGTGTGTGAGGCAGATAAGAGCTGGCTGGTATAAGGGATACAACTATGCTACAAAGGTCTCTTTGCTGAGGTAAGAAATTACATTCCTCCAGAGGTGCTTCATGTAGCAGGGGCATCAGAGGGTTAGGGGATTGCCTTGTGACTTACCTAAGGTATGTTGGTTCTGAAACGGTAAGTGGTACATCAGGCTCTTTTTCCAAGCAATGTCTAATTGGTTCTCAGTTGTCTCTATAGACTTCATTGCAACTAACAGTGTTTGAAAGCATCATTGACCATCTATTGTCTTATGTTCATTTTACTTTTGTGTCTGAATGATCAGTGTTCATTGTATATGATCCCACATATATGTTGTGATATAGTTGTGTTTATTGAATGCTACAAGCACCATGTCACCATGAAATTGAAAGGCTACGTGTTATGTAATATCATCCAATAACCACTGAAGGATGTGACAAAGCAAAGTCTTCCCGAAAGCTGCAGCATGATTTTGTTGTGGGGACAGCCCTATATTCCGACACCCCTTTGTTAGGGTTAGGGTTGTCGGAACATACATGTAGGGGTGTAGAAACATATAGCAGTGTAACCTTTTTTTGCAGGGGAAGAAGATCAAATGATTGAAATTGACAAAGCTGTTAGGACATCAATGCCTTACTTATTCTTCTGTGTTTATCAACATTGTGATACATTTTCTACAAATGGTTTGAAATCCTTTGAACTACTTGGAATAGTTAGGCACCCTTGTTTGTTGCATGTATGATCATGCTATGTCACTACCACCGTCAATTGGCATTCTGCTGAGGCTTTTAGCCTGTAGTAGGTATGAGATGGAAGCATGCCAAAATTTGTAACTGGAGAAATGTTCCTCCAATTATATCTGGTAGTTGATTCATATCTGTTGAAAAGTTATCTGTCTAAGTGTAGTATGATACAAACATGACAAAACCAATCAGATATCATGAAGTGGAAAGTTGTTGCCTGCCCAAGGCTGGCTAAAATCCAAGCTGTAACTTCTGGGCTAGAACCCAGGCCATGGATTATTATACCTATGTCAGTGCTCTGTCTTACCTATGTAATCCTAAGACTTTGTCAACAAATGTACAACAGTACTAGTAGTAAAGAACTTTTTAATGTGCAATTAACTCCAAATTTAACTTTGATATTCCAGAACCAAGCAGTTATATTGCAATGGCCAAAATTGTAAGAAGGAAGTCTTCCAAGAACTGGATGACCATTCAATTCTATCTTAACGGTGAGCTGTGCATTGGATGGGTTTTGTTAGGCAAAATCCTTATTTGAAACTTTATGATGTTTGGACACTGAAATTGGCTGGAAGGTGTTCTTGCCTTGTAATGAACAGCAGTATACAGCAGCAGCTACAAGATATATACCTAATCCTCAACTACCACCCATAGCAAATAACATTGCAGCAATGACTTTTCCAATAGCTTCCTTCAAGGCCAGTTTCTGTTAAGGCACAACATGGACCTAATCCTTGAATATCCTCTTCCCAGAATAACACTGCAAGGCCTTTTTCACCAGTTCAAAGCCAGTTTTTGCCAAAGGCTAAAGGTTGGTTCAGCGGTAATGCAGCATTGATACTTCTCTCCTTACTGTAGCCTCAGGTATGATCCATCAAGCGTTATATTGGTTGTGAGTCAATAGAAACGGGATAAGTCGACAGCCCTTGCCTCAAACCCTGTGATCTGGTGTACTACCTGCTCAACATTGATGGATGATGGTCCAGGTAAAGGGAGATATCTGCACAAAACATCGATAGGAGCCTCGGATGGAGCAAAAACTTTCCTAGCCCAGGGTTATCAAGATCAATAATGTTTTTATGATCTGGTCCCAAACACGGCAACATGTTATTATTGTCAGCGAACGCGACAGTTTTCTTGAAGGAAATTGATGTATGGTGAGCGACTTTTTAACAAGCTGGAGTTTTCGTAGCCAAAGAAGGATCTGGAGGTCAGATGTGGCACAATGGCTCTTGCAGTACCTGTAATAACAGGGTGTTTCACAAGAAAGATCCATAGCATACTGATGGATTAGGATGGGTGAAACTGAGACTGGCTGAAACTGAGACTGGCTGTAGCTCGTGGTATTTCAGTCTGTTTGTTTGTTAGTTAGTATGATGATCACATCTAACCACAAGAGAAGTATTTTTTTTTCAGTTACCAAAAAAGGAAACAATGATTATTCTTGAGTATCTATTTGCTGTACATAGATAAGCTTTGTTGTTGTTGACAATAGATGACTTGGTCCCAGTTTGTAGCCAATTTCCCGTACCAAGCTGATCTGATGCCAATCAATTGTTTGGTCCCGAGTAAACATGAGAAAACCTCCTCTAAGTCAAAGAACATCGTCTCACTTTATGAAGGGAAACACAGCTAACTTTTCTCATTAAATCAGTTACATCTCTCGATTTGGTTAGCTATAATTATCTACCATCTTTGAAATTATGTGACAGCGAAGTGAGTGGTTTTGTTAGCTGTAATTGAAAACACTAACACTGTCTTCCTCCAGAACTAAATACCAGATAATTTAATGAGAGTCAAACCACCCCTTGTTACAAAGCTTTTACGAGGCACATGAGTAAGGATCATGAAAGTCTATCACAAGTTCTTGCATTTGGACTAATTGCAAATAACAACTAAACAAGGTAATAATTAGAAATAAAGATACTTCATTTGTGATAAAGATAACGTGTTAAGGAATGATGATAATTCATCCCAAATGAAAATAATACATTCTACCTCATTATTATCTACCTTATTATTCTGAGATAGAATCTATACTTAAGAGTGATAAAATCTGGGTATGTAGAGTGTGGTATTTGTAAGCAATGGTGACAGAATTTGTCACAGTGACTGTTTCCAAAAATGCATTTGTGTGTTAACTTTAAGTAAGAGGGGAAAGTTAGAAATTCAGAGATATCTTTTGATTCAGTGAGAATTGTTGTAGGACAATCTGGAGATGATATGAATTTGGACTGTTTTAAGGTGCAGTATTTTACATATCCTCTCACGTACAGGTAATTTTCTAAATTGCCCTTTTCCTATTTCCAAGGGATGATCACTGATTCCAATGCCACTGATAACAGAGTAATAAAGTAACAAAGTCAATAACCTGAAGTTCTTTCTTTATATAGCATGCACTGAATCTGCGTTTTGAAAAAATGAAATCTTAGTTTACTGTCACCAACAGACCAATATTCTTATACTCTACAGCCTTGTGGTCACCATACGTCCACCATTACCTATCTTGGGTCAGACCGAATCACCAAGTATAGTACTACAAAGGACATAGAGACACCCCATTACCGCTAACACTGCCTGGAGGAATGGAAAACTGTGCCCAGATCCACTTTATGGTTGCCATAAAGTTTGGAGCGTATGGTCCCCCGGACAGAGTTGAAAGTCTTTATCAGTCCTTTTTATCTGTCCCAGTAATGCCTGTCTGTGCTAAAGTTACCATGCGAGCCTCTGCTACCAGGCTTAAGTCTGCATTTTCCATACCAGGCAGTTTATGGGCCATCCGTCCCTGAGAGACAGAACATCTCCAAACAAGTGAGCAGTAGTATCATTTCAGGATTTACTGTCCCTTCTGCCATGTCCTAAAGCCTTTTTTCATCAGCAAGCGCCTGCCTGGCATAGCAGCCCTGGATTAGGGGTGGAAAACATTCTGAGTGCATGCAGGATGCGAGGAGCATGCAAAGCAGGTCCTCTTTAAATCCTGGCTCTTACATTTGGTTACTGACATCCGCTGCTCAGATATTAGAATATCTGGGTAGTTATTACATACTCCAGCAGACACTTAGGGCTGTTTCCCTTTTGTAGGTCAGAAGAGGGCAAATGGAAAAGTTGTTCTGAATGAAAGTTTTTGGGTGTCAAGAGTGTGGAGAAGGAATACAAGGTGTGGAGGCTTAGTATTAAGGCTACATCAATAAATTTCTTAGGTTCTGTATCTGACATTTTAATGGAAAAATTTATCAAGCCGTCAAGACGGAAATAGGCCTCAGAGGAAAAGTTGAATCTGATAATGTCCACTTCCTGAAACTGTGGGTACCACACAGCTCTTACAGTTCTTACTTTAATCCTAATGGACTTCAAACAAAGCCTTGAAGTTCTCAGTGTTGCTAATAACAAGGGCGCCTGGTTGTTCTCAGACTTAGCAGGGGATTCCTGAGATTGTTAACCTTTATTGTTTACAAAATGTACCCAACATGGATTTTATGAATTATCTAATGGGAGCTGTGGCTATGTTTGTTATACTTGACCTGTTGTGACCCTGTCTGTGTCCCTCCCTCCAGTCTCAGGTAGGCTAGGAAAACAAACAAAAGTCACATGGAACTATTGAAAATATGTGGCAGAATGAGTGCTGTGTTGTCTGTAATATACCGGTCTTTTTCAATGACTGGCCCTGTCTGTTAGGTTTGAAGTCAAGTTGACAGCTTGAATACCTCTTCAATCAGTCTGTCAACTTTTTAGACAAGTGTTTTTTCCTCGCTGAACAACCAAGAGTTTCCTCCCGCCAAGGTAGATGTTATTGGACTATTTTAAGGTACATGCAGTAGTGTTTACGCTCAAATTTACGTCAAACGAACAAGCATCACAATCCAATATGCAGTCTCAAAACTGACATATTTCTCTATCATTCAGCACAGTTTTCCTCTCCGTAAGATCTCTCGAATGTTTTCAATTACTGTGCCAAACTACTTCATACCGAAACTGCTACTGACTACGAAGTTCGTGGATAAATACTGTGTTCTGCAACCTTAACAAGATAGTATCAGGTTACAAACACTTTCTCATGATGTTATACACAGAGATGTCTTGGCCAGGCTCATGCCAATGTCTCAGGGGAAAAGATAATGAATGGAAGTGATGGAAAATCAATAGACTAATAGACTGTAAAACATTTTGCAGGCACCGGTCAATCAGGAGCGCTATATACCAATTAGGAGCCGTATTACCAGGCTAATAATTCTTTTATTCCAGTCTGCCAATACCAACAATAAACGTGCCATCCGTCTAACTCCATGTCACCAGTAAAGAACTTCTAATATAGAAGAGTAAATTCTTGTTGGCACCTTAGATACCCTATGGATGCTGCAATGCAGTTCTGTGTTTTGCATCACTTTTTTTCACAACTCAACAAACCAGCCATTAGATGGTCTTAAGAAAATTAACCAAATTCTATCAGAATAGTTCTTTGTGGAAAGGATACTATCATCCAACAGCCATATCCAAGGTCAACTTTATATGTAAAATTGTGCAATATAATGAAAGTTCCACACACTAGCTCCGAAGTACCAGTACAATACCTTTTCAGGAGTCCCCAGTAGCTTAAGCATGTGTGTAAAGCCACAGCGTCTGGTTCCTGATTTTGGGAAGTCAGGGTTATTAGCATATAGTATAGGAGTCATTCACACAATAATGGCAAAAGGGGAAGGCCTGTGACATGCCAAAATTAGGCATATGGTAAGGATTATTAGGGCTTAAAAGAAATGATTATTTCTTGCAATCATGATGGGTCAATCTTTGTATTCCAGACAAGTTGACAAAAATCGCTGCACCACATGATTCGATCTGCCTGCAATCTCCAGAGAGCAATCAATGTTATCCTCGTTGAAGTAACAAGGATTGATGAGTATTTTGACTAGATTATCATAATAATTACAATTTGTCTTTTTTTGTTATTAAGTAAAATCTTATCACAGAAATCCAGGAAACATAATCAGAATGAATTTGGTATATTAGGTATTCAAATGCACACGGTTATTTAACAACACATTCATAATGTGATCTTTATGCATTTAGATTTAAGCTAGGCCGCCTGTCTAGCTTGAAAGGTAGTAGGAGTCTTCATGATCTTGATATAAGTCATAAGATTATTATGATATAATTTTGGCTTTGGGAAATCTTGATAGAAATTCTTGCTGTTAAGTGAAATGCAGAGTAAGCTTGAAAGATAAGAAGGCTGCAATTTTCCATGTTCAACATTTGTAAGCTCATATGATTTAAAGCCAGTAGTTGAAGCTGAAGGTCCTGGAGTTATGCACACTGCATAATGTCTCATTAAATATAAAGATCAACAAGAGTTCATAGGAGACAAATCTCTGTGATACCCTCTTTACAAGCCAGGAATGACAGTTCTTTAAAACCTGTTTCCATTTTTGTCCAGGTATCATTGTTTATTTTTATATTTTATATTTATTTATTTTTAGGCAGTAAAGAAGGCAGTGTTGCAAGCCAGAACCTAACCTCTGCTTGGAGAGTATCTAATTGACCCCAGCTTGCATAATACAGGCTACCATGAGGCAAACAACAGCTGATTTAATGCGCTGCACCACTCGGTGTCGTCCGTAATTCTCCAAAACCTGAAGATACTGCTACAGTACCCAAAATCACCATATTTCATGGAGACCTCAATAACCACCAACATATCAAAATTTCAACAATTCCATCGAAAGGATCTTGAGTTATAGTTGCGAACACACAAACACAGAAGAAAACAATATCCCTTCCCGGGGGTAATAAGCAGCTGCCATTGGTATCATTTGACGGTTTTGTTTAATACCTACACCAGCCCTGCTCTGATATTCAAATAGCGAAACTGGTCTCTTCTATAAAGGAAGTAAGTAAGTTACAGAAATTGAATTTTGACGATTTCTCTATAATGTTATCTGCTGTAGTAACATAGTGAGCCACTATAGGGGGCACACAGTCAAACTTGTCCTTTATTTTGCTGACACTTATCTACATATCAACTGTCATAAAGATCCATGTACATTTTCTTGAGTTATACGTATGACTATCACTCCCAGTCAACCCAAAGAACCACTAACGGCTCCAAAAACTATTATCATTAATTAACTTCTTGGCAAGGTAATTGCAGGTACGGATCAAGAGTTTATGAATTTCCCCCATGATAAACAATGAATGGTCCCTACAGAACTAAATGAAGCTGAGCTGTGACAGACATCAGTAGGTACCAACATCAGGAGGAATCACTGATTTAATGCCCTGCAAAATCAGGTCCTTAATGAGCATATTAATGCCAAGTGAGTAATGATTTGTCAAAAGCAATTAGCGCTTTATGAAGCCAAGCAACACACAGAAGATAGTATCAGCAGTCATTCAGATTGTTATGCCGGCGGCATAACACTTGCATTGTAAAAGGTGTGACAGGATGCATGTTTTGAGGGACATCAAGTCAAGTCAAGAGGGACATAAAGACAAAGCAGATTATAATAATAATATTAATATCTTGCAGTAGAATTCCTGCATGTAGATAATCCAATCCCTAGAGACCAGGCATAAGGTGTGACATGAACACAGGTCTCTGAGGGGCATAAAAACAAAATAAATGATGACACATTCAATATTTTACAGTAGGGTTCTCCAACCTACTAGATTCAATGCATAAGGTATGACAGGAAATCATATTTCTGGGGTCATAAAGACAAAGCAAATCAACAATGTTTTGCAATAGGATTCCCTACATGATAAATCCTTCTCACCTGAGACACTAGGGATATTACTACATTCAGTGTCAAAGGCCACCGCTATCGTAGGATTTCTACACCAAAACTGGAAATATTCTCCAGAAAGAAAATTTGCCTAAAATTCCATTTCTAACAACTTTTATCACATTTCAAGTCTTTATCTAAGGCCTGCACTCTGGACCAAAAAGAAAGCCAATTGGTAAACAAAACCTATTCGTATGGCATCCATTTGTAATCTGTGAATGTCTCTAGGATGTCAGATAAGGCAAATTGAATTTCTTATTCAAAGAAATCACCAATTATTTTCAATCCCTCTGATCCTACAACATGGGATATGTAGTTCAAGGTATCACAAAAAAGCATGTTTCTAATGGTCATACAGCAAATTATACATTTATTAATTAAAATCATAAGCCTTAGGGTATTTTAAAGTAAGATCGCAAGTATGTAATTAGTCCTTTATATCCTCTAGAGATGGGAGCTGTAACAGTGTTTAAACACTGATGGATGGTTAAGTGTTGTGTGCACATGTGGATGCATAGAAAATAAGAGTTTAATTTGAATAACCTCTGATTTAACCTTGGTGTCTGCTTGCTGCGACGCTCAGACATTATTCACGTCGGTGCCTCCTGTTTCCGTAATATCGGGCACATATGTCTGGTCACACTCCCTGCTGCTGGAACAATACGATCCATCGCTGGGAATCTGTCCGTGACAGATCGTGCTTCGTACGCGTGGCCATCTCACAGCCACGGCGCTGCAGTAAAAGCTGCTCCACCCCGCTGGTCGTAAAGTACACTTTTCCCCCAAGGTGAATTACACACCCGATGGGCGCTAAATGGAGCAAAATTCAATATATTATCACACCGTATGCGCCAGCCTTGCACTCATGTTGCCTGAAGAGAGGGGAGAAGTGCTTGCAGCTCGTGTGTGGGAGTAGCCTGTCATGATGTGATTCTCACGTCTGCCGTTGATGAAATCCAGGCCTTCCTTCAGGTAGGTGCGTTTGTCTAGGAAACTTGGTCATTCAGTTAGAATTGTCTTCTACCCACATTTACAGAGTGGAGCTTGTAGGGCTGCCTTCATTTAAGATAGCTTGAAGAATGCTTGGATGCAAGGCTTAGCCTTAGGTGTGACAAGTCATTTGATGCATTGGTGATAGGTAATATAAGCAGTCTACACCTTATGCCTTGCCAAAACTGGTTTGTCCCACTGAATGGTGATTATGTTAGTTGACCAATACAGATACTAGTATAGAAACAGTGTTGAACATTTGGTCAGGATGCTCCTGTCATATAAACATAACGGGGGTTGCCCGAACTTAGGACGCGCCCTAACTTAGGATGGACTTTTTAGTGATCTTGTTATGCATAAGTACGCCGTGTTTGTGTCCACTGACTATGCTCATAAGGAAGATAAATAAACCAAGTCCATGCACATAATTTTTATTTGCATTCAAAACATATGTGTACATATTCAGTTCTTGTTTTGTCGAGAATAGTATTTTGACAATAACGCTGAGTAGAGGGTCACTGCGTAGCTAGACGGCCCGACACCTAAATATACGACCTGTGCCAAGCAGATATACAACTATCATACACATAAGAAATATAACTTCATAAAACACAAAAAAGTTGGGTCTTTAAGTGTTTCTTGAGAAGAAAACCGACCAAAGAAAACAACGTAAACATCGCTGCCGTCTGGCAACGTTGTTTTCCCGCCATTTTTGGAACCCGCGATAGTGGCGGACGGCGATTCAACGCACAGCTTTGTAACGCTCTAACATGTGATTGGTACCGTCTATGAAAAGGAAACTGAATACAGAGATGGCGAATATATTTCCCAATAAGTAGACGGAGTATTGTTGATGTAAGCGGTGTCGTTTTTTCGTAATGATTTTGTAAGTCGGGTCGCATGCAAGACGTACGCCGGGCCGCGCGCATAGTGCGTAGTAGCCTACTTCCCGCCAAAACATGACCTGGGATGCGCTAGATATAGCCCTTCTCACATGACGTTAGAAGTGTACACAGTCAAAATTTTCCGGTCAAAAGAAAGCTAGAATATAGCAGACTTCAAGCCTTATTTACATTTCCCTAACTTCATCACCAACTTCCGAGGAGAGCAAAATTACCAAAGCGTACTAAGTTGGGCACACTATCTGGCGTAGTACTAAATCAGAAGGTACATTCGTGAAAACGTCTCACAGCGTTTGCCGCTTGTAACTCGGAGCGTGAAGGGCCCATGAACATTATGAATACATTTCTTGTCCATGTATGTTCTTTAGATGAATGTGTTCAAAATTCATTCATTAAAACATGACCATTCTCTGGCAACCAGCAATGGAGCGCCGTGAGTTCGAGCGCGTAAAAAAACGTCCTATATTTGGGCGACTCCCGTTACCTTTTAATAATTGAACACATATTTATGTACAGTAGATGTTCTAGGATGGCACATACATGTACTCTGCACACACATTCTGAGTAATGTTAGGCCATTGTGCTATACTGCTAACTGTCTTTAATTTATGAAGGTGTCATTTCTTAGCTAGACTAATGGCTCAGACTAGACTGCCATGTACTGTATGTACATACTGTACAAATGTATGTGACTGGCATTACTAGACAGTGTTAGACATGACTGACACAATTTTTTTCATTTTGTTTTGCCCTTTAAGCATTCAATATCAACCAATATGTAATAATTTCTACAATGCAGTTTTTTTATTATCTCAGTCAGCAATTTCAAAGTTTCCCGCCGTTGTGAATGATGTTCTATTACTTCTATATCTTACAATAATTGGCACTAAATTGTGTTCATCCTTGGACATTAGCATTCTGGTCAGGCACGTTAATGTCCACATTATATGTTTGGTCATGAGTATACCCCGGGAAATTGTTTCGAAGGACGACCAAATTTGATTCCAATCTTGGTAGCGATCATAAAGGTTCCTCGGTCATAAGTCAGGCTGTGTGAGTTGATAATTGGGCGAGGCGTCTTATTGAGAATAATGATGAAGGCTCCAAAGAGACCACTGGCATTTAGATGAGAGGATCGGCGGGCAAATGACTGGAGAACCAAGCACATCTGGACCAACAGCTGATGGAAAGGGCTAGGAGAGAGTGACCAAGCATGGTTGGCATTTTGGACAGACAAGTGGACTGTATCATACTATCTGTATTGACTGTGTCCATTCTGTTACTTCCAGGTGAAAATTTGCAATAAATCTTTTTGGAGTTATTATAATGGCTGGGGTTACTGTTTTTTTTCTTCGTTATCAGTCTTTAACCGTCTCCAGGCTGTATAGGGGGGTCTGTATGCTCTTTTCCGTAAGGCGTAGGCAGCGTATTTTCATTTTCCATTATTCGTAGGGAAAGCCGTTTTATTCGCGTAATTCGTAGCAAGGCGACCAAATTTTGCGTTATGGCCTTCCTTGATGTTAATGTAATACGTAGGAGGTTCCTTTGAATTCAGCGTAACGCAAGGTCAGGATACATCCCCCCATCCAGACCTTGTCTAACCCACTAACCAGTTCAAACTTTGTGTCAAAAAGCTTCTTCAGCAGGGAGAAGGTTATGAATAGGCAATGAACATCTCTAGTGTTTTACCTATGTCACCTGAGCACACCTGGAGCTCACATAACTGTGTGTTGTGTCATAATTATATATCTATTAATTACAGCGGACCAAATTCATTCTGTAGAGTGCATACCATGAAATGAAATATGGTTGGGGCCTCTTTCATGAGATAGTTTTAAACAATACTAATGGAGCAATGTCTGCTGTACTTAGACACGACAAGTTGTTCGATTTCTGCCGTGTGCCTGCGAAGCTGGAGTGCTCCACCAAAAGGCGGTTATGCCGGCTCATTAATACGGATACAGTTTTCATTATCTTGTACTGCAGACCATTTGTCATTGTGATCTGCAGACTCCCACTTCCACAATAGATAATCATTATTGTCTTCATCTGCAGCAGAGTCAGATGATGAAGTCCCTACTGATATGGCAGAGTTGGGTACTTGATTTGTGTAATAATTGCGATGGATATCAGTAACATAAAGATGATAGATAGAAATAGGAGGAGCTACGTAGGGATATTTGCATTTGTTTGTAGCTTTATCCCTGTAAAAAGATTCAAATATATTATAAATACTGTCCTGTTATATCTTAGATGCTATTGTAACTGTAACAGTTATATGTCTGTGAAGGCAATGTAAGAATATGAGTGAACAATCATGAAAATTAGCATGGATTTTGTGCAAACATTGTTATATACTTTGAAATCATAAGCACATTTTGTCAATTTCATAAACTTAGAAATAATTGCACTTCATGATATTCAAACTTGTAGCATATTTTGAATACAAAATTTTGCAATATCATTGAGCATATTTCTATGAGTCAGTTCCCTGATCGTATTATAAGGTCTTATCTTTTAGATATTATTATCCCTGATCGACATGTTAATAATTTTTGAAACATTTTCCTTTTTCTCTAACCTCTAAATGTATCCTTATGTAATCAGTAGCATACAATGTACTCTCATTGTGGTATGTTTGACACAACAGCGCTTGTGCCCGAGTTCTCATGCAGGAAGCACTGAAGGAAGATAAATCAGCTCCAATATCGATGTTGTGATAAAACTGCCCGGCACGCCTGCTAAGGGTATAACCAGCTGATCCCTGTGGCAGTAAAGTCTGCTTAGGACAAATGTTGTTACTAAGCAAGCACTGCAGGCCACACCAGTTTATTTCCTAGGTTCTCGGACACTTTGAAAGAAGAATTTATCAAGAGGCCAAGATGAAATCTTAGGGTAAACTTCAATATGAAATTATACTTTCTCCCCGTTGTTAGTACCAATTAAGACACAGACTTTCTACTCTGATCAATATTCTTCTGAATTCAAGAACCAACAGATTAAATTGGCTCGGCCTAAGCACATATTCGATGGACTGAATATATTAATGCGTAGAAAATCAATACTGAGAGACGATTATGAAACATAATACCAGTAAAATGGCATTCAACATCAAGAAACCTTGGCACCATATGCATTTACAGACATTTGACAGCATATTTTCATGTCTGTTTCCCTGTAATAAAGCTTTTATGTCCGGAGAGTTTCTTTGTAGTGTTGTAATTGGTAATACAGCTTCAAGGTCAGTGCATTTCAAAAGTTCAATGTCAGCAGTTTTGTTGAGAGGCCAGAGGTCGCCCTTTCCAGTCCGGCACATCTTGTACTTTCTCATAAATCCTAAGATGTGCTAAGTGGTTTTAATCCAAATGGGCTCAGGTTGCCAGGAAAATCAATAGAGTTAATTGTACCGGGTAAACGTTTCATGACATATGCTTAGAAAGCCAAGGTCAGGAGAGGCGTAAATAGGGGACGGGGCATCAGTGATCTCACAGTTACGGTTTTCTACAAAGGAAGAGAGATAAAACAGATTATTACACACCTTTTTAAAGGAAAAATCATGTATGTTTTTACCTTTTCCAAGATGGTGTGTTGTGCTTGTGCAGCACAACTTCAGATGATGTCTACCAGGTTGACATCTTCTTGAATTGTGCTGCTCAAGCACAACACACCATCTTGGAAGATGTAAAAAAATATTACATAGATGATATCATATGCTGAAAGAAATATTAGATGATATCATATGCTGAAAGAAATATTAGATGATATCATACGATGAAAGAAATCATTAGTTTTTGGAAGTATGCCCCCTAGCAATTTCCTTTGGTACTGCAAGTGATTATCCAAGTTTTAAATCTTTTCCTTTAAAAGGTGGGGCTAATTGAAATGTGTTGAATTTCTACAATGTAGTGTGTGATGTGCAGTACTTTATTTCTCATCTTAAGTTAATCAATAGACCATAAATATACCTTCCTCTTGTATTTAATGGCCCACAGTAGACGTTTTAGAAACATGTCCCTGTGGCACAAGTGTAGGCAGCCCCACTGCTTTGCCCGGGGATCGATTTTCCATGGATCCAGAGGTTGGGGGTTGGAACTCTGCTCAGTGAAGATGTAAAGGGTTTCATCAGCAAACAGATTGTCCTTTGGAGCAGATGAGAAGCCTTCGGTTCCATTTTTATGCCAAAAATAACTTCAAGTTGTTATTCACACTTTCTCATGTTTATTGAATATTTCTGTAGCCAAATTAATAGCACTTCAAAGAAATTGTATTATGAGATTGGATCAAATTATGTTGTATTTCAAAGACATAACTTTTTATTCATACTTGCGCATGTTTTATTGAAGATCTCTGTAGCCAACTTATCAATTATAAGCACTTCAAAGAAATTGCTGGATGAAATTGGATGAAATTTTGTGCGCAGCTCGAATGACTTGACTGATGAAAATCCCTGAGTGTCTGATATTAAGACAAATTATGCATGGTTTGGATAAAACGCCTGAGTTAGTACTTTACACCTCTTGAGTAAATGAATTGTGCATTTCCCCCAAATGTCACAGAGCCATGCCTGTCTCTGTCCACATTCATTCTGAGATTTAATCCAAGTAACATCAATTTGTATGTTCCTAATGCAGTTTGATTCTATCATGGTTTATAGAGATTTAGCTGGTTCTGTAACTATGAATTTGGTGAGCATTATTTTGCAGAGTTCCATACTAGGCCTGATACATACTTAACTCTGGAATATATGTAATGATATATAATGATCTACTGCATGACATATGGTATTTCTGTATAATACTCATATGCATAACATTATTCTTTCAGTCTTCTTTAAGTCCACAATCAATTAGAAAATATTGTGCTCTCTTGTATGTTATCATGAATATTGCAATAATGAAGAATCAAACTTTAGGTCTTTCTAGATACCTTTTTGTTGAAACAAACTGATTGTGAGTAACGTTGATAATAAAAAAGATCCATATCCCCAAACATAACTTTCTGTCAATCATACATACATTCATGTTGCTACTTCATTAAATTTTTGATTAACACATCAAAACAGGTTGATCAACAACTGCTGGATGCTGTCCAAAAACCAGGGGCCCGTCGACATAAACAGCGACTGTCAAAATTTCATATATACGTAACAGCAGGCATTCTGTTGACTCTAGATCTGCTGCATCAAGACATGCATTCATAATGCCATTAAAAGCAGATAACATGCTGCTAATAGCATCATAGATATTGATGTAGTAGATCATTGCAACAGTCTATGAGGAGATATCATATGGCATGTTCTGACAATGTTCGTCATTGTTTTCTGTCCCGTCGTGACATGTTTTCCGTGTCCCCCAATGCGGTACACATTATCTGCCATCTTGTACTTTGTGGTCCCTTGACACCTCCAGCGCAAATTTAATACTCCTTGAGGAAGATGTTTATTCCAAGTTTAATGTAGCAGACGTTATGTCCCCGATCCTTGATGCCTTCTAAAACACCCCAGACGACACTTCAGGCTGAGGTGCGCTCCTCGATGTGACTTAATTCACTTTCACTTCCTGATTGCACTGTCCCCTGGCAGACAACATCACAAGACATTACTGTGGGGCATCTTTCAAGCTGAAGCACAGGTGGAAAAAGTGGGAGATTAAAATGTCTACAGAGTTGCCAGGCTGGCAGCACACACCCTTGAGAAATAAAACTGCAAAGATGCTAATGAAAGTGTGCAGATGCTGCAGCTTGAGTGGTGGAAAAAAAGATTGACAATCAGCAAAGGGATGCTTTGATAAAAACTAATGGCTTTTAATGAAAACATTGGGGATGTAATTTGATTATTGACTCTAACAAATTTCTGCTGTAAGTCAATTTCTGTGAAGAATTACATGAATTGTGTCCCTTTCTCTGTTTATAAGAGCTTTTCTTTTTAATATGACACCTGGCTTCCTTGTTAATGTTAGTTAGATTAACATTTCATATTGTTTCCTTTACTCTTTTTCATCTTCAAATGTATTTTGGTCTTGCTTTCTAGGGATCTATTCATTCATAAGACATGGAATCCACTCTACAAGGGGTAAACCTTTCCACCTTGAATTGAGTGGAACTTTGTTTCAATAAATACTCATCTTATAGAAGCAGTTAAAAAGCTATTAAACAAATTTTAGGACAGAAAGATAATGGAAGCCAGAGTATTAGAAAACATTAAGAATGTGTGAACGAAAGTCATTGAATAAGAATGACTATATGTTTTGAGTAAAATCTACCAATATTGAAGAAGTCTCCATTTCGGATCCTCTGGATGAGCACTAGAGTGTTCTCCTGATTTAATATCGCCTATCTTGATGAGCTGAGTCTTTTTACAAGGATGTTGACAAAGTTTGGAGTAAGTTGATGGAACTCGTAACACCCACAGTAATATCACGATGATACAGCAGATGGGTTTTATCATCGCCTAGGGTGTACTCATCACACCCACACTCATACGGTGATGATGATGATATGATGATGATTGTTGTAATGTTGTTGATTAATAGTAAGTCTAGTTGGGCGAATAATTGCATATTTCAGGTCATATTTTATGGTTTTGATGCGCACAGGCATATGTTGATGATGATCTGTGTTCTATAGCTGTTGAATGATACTAAGTTTAATTGCTGATATCTTCCCGTAATTAAATGATGGCATGTTTTGTGTTATCTTGGTGGTTTTAATTATATACAGTTAATAATTATTGTACAGCATCTGATGTATAGTGTGATTTAGTTTACCTGGTCTGGCAAGGCTCAATATAAACTTATCAGATGTTAATTCTGCATATGGTGTTCTGTTCTTTGCTTTACCATATGCAACACTAGTCAAGTTTTGTAGAAATCCATGACTTGGACTTTTCTTTCATGTATTCTCAGGTGATTCCAGTCAGCTAGGGTCTACTCAGGTGCCTCATTACTTCCTGGTACTCAATGTCATGAAAAACCCTTGATGGTAAAGTTTTTCCCACCTCTCGACAAATCCACATTCTCCAACTGCAGCACTGTTGAGACCAATTGATTGAACCAATGCCCCAAAGTAGAACAAAGGGTCACATCAACTTCTTTGTAGTAGGGTTTTCTCTCCCGCTGCAGCTGGAGGGTCCTTGGCATTCACCGCTGTCTGTTGTTGGCAGACCTGAGTGCCTGTTTAAAGCTCAAAATCGATATGTTTTCCCCAAAATTGGAATCGATTGCATTTATTTGGCAAAGGATTGTGAAGCTCAGGGATGCTTATGGAATACTACTTTGTGTATCCAGCAATTTGCTTGCTCAAACGTGGCTGTTGGCAAACCACCTGAGTGCATTTCTGGATCTCGTGATCAATCAGTTTTTACCCCAGCTTGGAATTAGAGATGCTTAAACATGGTAGAATCCTACTTGATGCTGTGTATACTCAACTCTCAGTGTCCAGCAGTTTTCTTGTTATCGCTGTGTTGAAAAACGTGTCTGTCGGCATGTCTGGATCTCAGGATCAATAAGTTTTTGCCCCAACTCAGTGTATTCAGTCAGGCAAGGCTCGGGGAAGAGGGATGCCTGCAGAATACTACTTTGTGTACACAGTACTCCTAAGGTCCAGTAATCGCTGTGTTCTCTCGTAAAACGTGCCTGCCCAGAATGGCCTCATTGGGCGCAAGAATCAATACGACTCATTGTGTCCCTTTTAGAGAGCACAGAAAGCCGGGCAGGAATGGAAACGGCCAGCCAGATAAATGGTCAATGGCTTTTAAGGTCCCGTCCAGGTTGCATGAGTTATGCGGCGGGACAATACATTGACAGAAGAGCGATAGCCACCTGTGTAATGTGCAAACGCCAAATATCGGTCTTAAGGGCGTAATAATGTTACACAGGTGAAGTAATGGCTACTGCCTGTCATAACAGAACCAGGTGACAAACGGCTCCCATTCCCATGTGCTGGCTGGCTCCTAAAGTGGACGTTCGAGCAGGTGAATTGTGGCGGTCCATCGGGAAGACCAATCGAGTTTTGGTAGCCGCGTGCTGGGGGGTGATATGGGCCATGTGTCAGGCATGGTCGCAGCGCCTGGCTGGGGGATTTAGGGTGAAGATAATGTACTACATTCATCACTACAGGAAATTGAAAAGGTTAATGTGAGGGGAGGTGATAGGTGTAATGCGTGCGGACCGCAGTTTGAGAGAATAACCACGGAAACATTGACCAAGGAAATTGACCTTACCGGGCGGATTGCCACTCTGTCATGTTGCACTATAGACAAGGAGATAGAGGAAGTTTTCTGGGACAAACTTTTCTTATCGATGGAAACAAGGTATGCTCAGTCTCAAGATTCTGCCTGGTGACTGGATTTTTGTTCATGACAGATGAAAATAGCCATTTCTTGATCTTTACAGACAAAACTGGACATTCTATGATGTGGAAAAGATGAAAATTTGATCCAATTATGACAGAACATGCGCAGGAATTAAGGCCACACAATTCTGTGATTTGGAAAAGAAAAAAATGTGTAGAAAAAACTTGTATCATTCAGGAGATGAATCAACCCCAATATGCTTTTGCACCGAACAGTTAGAGAAAGTCCTTAACTTCCTTGGTGTTAAAGTTTTACCATGAATCAGCTCATTCAAAGTTGCATACAAAATAATTGTCCCCAAGGTCACAGTTCATACAATTTATTTTTCTGCTTGGAGACTATCGATTTGCCAAGTTTTCTTAGAATATGAACAGTTTGGGTTGTTCCTATTTGTCCGGTGCCAGACAGTCTGACTAGTAGTTGTATTGGGGCTATCAAACCATATCACACGTTTTGTAAGTGCTTTTCACAGATATCCTGCAAAAAAAGATAAGTCAAATCTTCTTTGGGCAATAAGGCTTATGTTGTAACCAATAGAAGTTAAATGTAAGTTTGCCACTTGTAATAGTGAACATTGATAATATCTGGGCCAGTTATGGACGCGATTAACAACCCAAAGGCGACTGTTAGTGCAATCCAAAGCCTTAAGGCAGAGAGCAAGTCGGCTTGACTGGTTTTAAGGTATTTCTGTGCTAGGTGGGGGTAGACTTAAGTCTACAATGCTTAGAGGCAAATACTTTGCTGATTGCTGATATACATCTTACAGTTGTTTTTCCTTTCCTCTTTCCCCAGGCAAAAAGCGAAAGTTCTTATTTGCATTCCAAGGCATTGGCATGTATCCAAACAGTAATCAATTTTCAATTTTCAAAACAGTAATCAATTTTCAAATTAAAGATGACAAGAAACGTTAAGATTTATCTGACAGACTCTCCATGGGATCGGAATGATTTGGCCCTTTACCAACTCGTCTCTTTCAGCTTGGCCCACACCCTGGTCAACTCCGCAGGGTTAGGGTTAATGAGTTGGTCTGATTAGCCATGAACCGAGTTGATAAAGGGAGGACGGAAGCATCCGACACCCTGTATCTATTACCCAAATCCATCTGCTCTTTTTCAAAGCAAGGAATCCTGTAGCAGAAGATCCAAAGAACACCAGGAAAGTTCCCAGCTGGCTAGGTCTAACAGGTGGTCATCCACAGGTAGAGTAAACTGCACCAGTGTCAGATTTCCCAGCTAAATGGGAAAGAAAGCCAGCCAGGTTAACAGGACATTTCTGGGGATTAGCTCAAGCTAGCCTGGGGACAGTTTCTCATGTGCCTCTCTGTTTGGTCCTGTTTTTGGAAGCTTACTTCATGCATCAGAGAAGGATAAGCCTGCACTCAGATTGTTTCCAGTCTGGTTACTTTCCCTGACTGGGCCACACCAATTTCATCTGTTGGTTCTTTGACCTAGAAGATGATGCTGAAATCAACGATCCACATGAAAACAAAGTCCGTTGGAAAAGTCAGTACTTTATGCTCAATTTCAGAAAAAGTTGTTTGTTTTCTTCATGTTTTCTTGCGTTGTTTGACTTGAAAATGTCTAAGAATTAAGAAATTAATTGTTTGGGCCTTGGCAAAGCAACTTACCTAAAGCAAGGATAAGATTTTTACATGATGACTAGCTAATATAGATGTTTGTAAAAGATTTTAGATAAGGTCAGTAGTGTAACGGTGGAGATTACTTCTAAGATGCAAAGTGAAGAAGGTCTGTGTCAGACTTTTGCTGATCTTGGTTGATTCCTGACGCCAATGGGGCCTTATTTTGTCTACTATCTGACAAGTCTGGAAGTCCTCTATATGTCTTATTTTGTATCGTCACTGGAGGTGAAATTGTAATGAAAGGATATATGGTTTGGTCTACCCACACCCATTATGCTAATGTACATTTGGATTTTCTTCTTCATGGCCTTCTTGATACCATCAGATATGGTAGAGACCTATGCATTACAAAATTTTTAACAAAAGTTTGACTTAGAGTTTATAGTGATGCAGGGCTAAGGTGCGACAAGCCGTTCAATATGATCAATCGCCATGTTCCTACAAACCTGGTTTATTATGCCAAAGGGCAGTTATACCGTCTCATTAATACGAAATACAGATATAGACTTAACCTGTACTTCAACTTCATTACATCCTACTCACTGTAAAATTACATGCCCACCTCTGGGACTGTGAATGTGTCTTAATCATTGATTTGATCAGTCTATCTGTACCAGACATCAAGGTACCGCCAAGTCCATTCTGCTCCCAGACTAGCTCTTCACTCCATCCTATTTGCTGCCTAAATCTCTCATTTCCCTCCGCATCATCATATCTTCTTCATTGTCTGTCTGCTGGACAAGGTAATATCTCATGTTTCTCTGTGTAGGGCCAATGTAGCAAGTTACTTCCTCGGTTCTCCAGCAAGTAAAAGTGTAGCAATTAAAGAGGTCAATATGAAAACAAAGGGTTGGGAGGAAGACTTGCATCTGACTCCTGCACATGTATATTTATTCCCTAAAACTGTGTGTACCAAGATACAGACTTCCAGCTCTATTTTCATGTTGATCCTCCGGTTCAGCATTAATTCTCCTAAATCCAAGAACCAACAAATTAACTACGTGTTGCCTAGCTATTCCACAACAACACTATCTCCAGTAAAGGTTGCCCGTGCTCTGCGCTGACCTTGTGGGTGTCCTCTGCACCTTCCACCTTGTGTTCTCCAGCTGATAGCAGATGAATTATGGTCCTTTACCTCACAGGTCTCTTGGAGAGTCATCGATTGAAACCAATCTCCAAGTAAGGGGCTGGGTTTTCGGGCGTAGGTGGCGTTCTGATTGATCAAAGTTGGGCATCGCGAATTGACCGGTGATGGGGATGGTCTGATATTACTTTTCGGGTATTGATTCACTTTGGCTGCAGGTGAGCGCGTGTCGTGGATTACACTAGGTAATGTGTGTACGATAACGTGTTAGAGTTATCATTGCACGAGTTATCCATAATTCTACAACACACCTGCGCTCAAGGAAACGGGGACAGACGTCAATACTTGCCTTGGACAGTTGCCATAAAAGTTGCTGCATAGATGCTATCTACTCAAGTCAAGGTAGTTGAACTGCATCGAAAAGCAACTTGGTTTTCCTGCTCACCAGGAAATTTGTGTCATAAACTAGTTCCCCTTTACCTGTTCAGAATATGGATTTTTAAGCAAAAAGGGCTTTTTGTAGTCTACGTCTGTCAGTCTGTTGGTACAACAGCTTCAATCAAATATGATAACTTACAGCAAAGCAACAGAAAAATTATTCCTGGAAAGAATGGACTCTTGAAATATGAAGGGTCTGAATGAAATTGCATGTATGATATACATGTAAGTCCTCTATAATCAAACAGACTAAAATGCCAGTAAATAATGGAAATGAATGTAGTTCCTTGACAAAAAAAGACCCTAACATATAGCTCAGCTCCTGTACAGTACACAGCTAGGAAGTGAGCAATTACCCTGTGTCCTTCAAGCCTACCCTTCACCACGGTTGCAATAGATGATCTACCCCTTCTGTAATGAAAAGTTACAGAACGCCTGGTCAAACTCATTGCCCTCCGCTGAAAATAAAACAATGAAATCACCCCCGACAGACCAACAACTCAGATATGCCTATCCATTCAAGGTTGTATTTCTGCCTCATTTCACTGTCTTGTCTTCTCCCAAGACAATGTGTAGGTTTCTTAATTCCACCTGTCAGGAGTTGTAAATCTTAAAATCATGCTGGATTGGCTCCCAACGTCCCAGATAATGACTTCATGGACAACTCCAGGCACATCACTTGCATCAGGGCTGGCTGGACAGGGCATCCTAGTGATAGTTGGTGGTACTGCAAGTAAATACAATCTGTGTGCAAGAGGGTATTGTTGGTTGGATAAACGGAGATGTTGAGTTTCACAACATCTCCTTAGTAGATAAAAGAAGTGAGTGCTTCCTTACTTAACTGGAGAGAAAACAACTTCTATTACCAAGAGAAACAAACGTTTTGTAAGAGAATTTCCCTGAATTGTACCTTTTTAAGATTAGTAGTCCTGTCACTGTAAGATTCCTTTGCCTCCCAAATACTTGTTGCTCAAATATTTTTCAGTTATACTGTATGAATAACTGATTGCCAAAATTCTGTGAGGCTTAATAAATTATTTTTGTGCTGTTCACAACACACAGAAGAGATTTCATGCTAGTATAAAAGTCCTAAGGACGGTTGTATTTTCTTGTGCCTTGTTTAATATAGAAGATTTACTGTGGCATGTGTGTATCTGCATGTATCAAAGTAAGCATATCTCACCATTCCATCCCTGTTGTACATCTTATGGAGTTCCCAACTTTGTGTCCCTGGTGTCCCAGCCAACTCTCCCTGGCATGTGTTCTCCTGCACATGTGTCTAGCTGACCTGCAGCCTCCCATGTTCTAGTAGCAGTGCTCCCACTGGGAGAAACCCAAAACCACAGGGGAAGTAGGGACAGCTAGTGGCATGCCAAATCTTTAATTGGGTGCTGAATGTTAAAAGGGCTAGAATAACAGATGTCCCTTACAGTTTCAAATGTGCTGAAAACGTTGGACTGTTGCTTGCCAGGATTGCTTACGTTCTGTGGGCTGAAACCAGTTGTTCTGTACTTGTGTACAAGATAGGCAATAGATACAGCATCTGCTGATCGATGTGTTGCTGTCAGGTAGTTTCCTACAGCCAGCTACCCACATCAGGAAATCATTAAGAGTGTTGATCTCTGTCTTCCCCTGGGCCCCCTGATAAAAACAGTCTAGCTCTATCTGGTTTGTGTGAGAAAACTTAAATCCATCCCACAGGAATTTTGTTTTCTTTAATATTTGCATGGAAGTATTTTTTCACAATTCAGTAAATCACACTCTAAAATTCCTTTTTCAATATAAAGCCTCTTCTCAGTGGAGCAGAATTCTGAGCATGGGTATCATTTGGCTGGAAGCTTGTACAGTAATCTGTAGAAGATGTCAAGCCCAATCAATCAAATATTTAGTGTCTATAGAGTCCATAAATCTGTATTTATTCATGTACACAAATTCAACATTCTGTTGCATATCAAAGTTACAATAAATTTCTAGTTCCACTTGAATTCAAATGATTCCAGGTCAGGAGGGGATTTGAAGCTGTTGACCGAAGAGAATTGATTATTATCCTTTGTTTTTACAGACACTTTTGTTATGATGTAGTCCCAAGCCAGCCTTGTCCATCATTTAAAACTGGTGCCTCTAAGGTCTTGTTTGTCCATCATACTTCATACCCAGTATACTAGTATGTCTTACAAGATTTCTACAGGTTTCTATCTTTATCTTCTTGCTTGCAGTAAAACTTCAAGGGTATCACCTTACATGCAAAGAAACAGTCAAGTGATTTCAGCCGGCCCATATCATGAGGCCACCTGATGGCCATCCCAAAAGGGAACTTCCCAGTTCTCATGTGGCAACCCTGCCAGACAGGCTGAACTCAATTAGAACTGGTCATGAATATGGATATAAACTTCTGCCTATTACAGCATAGTCCGGAGAGGCCTCAAGGCAACTGAAGATCTCACTGGTGCTTGTTGTATTTCAGGTATCAGTTTGTGGGAGAGACAGCTGCTGCTGCTGGCTACAGAGGGAGGGGAACTGGCTAGCATAGCAGCACACTACTGCTAATTCTGGACTGGCATTTGCTGCCTGCAGCCTCAGTACTTGGGTGAAACACTGAAGGTATGTACTGCTAACACTCTACACCCTTTAGCTAAATCGGTTTGTGACAGTGCCAGGGTACTAAATGGTCTTTGGTAGGCATGTTGTCTGCGTATGTGAACTTGTCCTCATGCCTCTGTCGGCTTGGGTGACGTTAGATCGTTGGATTTAGCGCCTTGTTGTGAAAGTGTTGGAGGCCGGCTGTCAGGACACTCACCCCTGCCTCATCAGCCAGGACTGGTAAGCCACAGCCTGGCACAGGGTAGACGGCTTGTAAATTAATTTTTAGAACCTCATCCTTTTGCCTGGAGAGCCTTTGTAATTCAGGTGGGCTGGAGAATCTTAGTATTGACATGTCCTGCTGACTCTTGTATTATTCAGCTTGGTAATTAGACCTGTTTTACTGCAGATTAGTGGCCTGATACTTTGTTAATCCTCAATTTCAAAGTGAAAGGGGTTGGGGAGCTGCATTGTTACCTTTTATCTATTTGCTGTTTTCAATAACAAACTCATGTGGGTATTGAGAAAGATGTCCTGCTGGCCTAGACATGTTCCTTTGTTGCTGTTGGCTCCAGCAGTTAGACAATGGAACAACAAGTAGACAATACCGTGTGACATTGCAGCCCAGTTCCCCATATTTTCCTCTTTCTTTACATTCTTATCACTGGGCAATAAGTAGTGGTTGATGGTTTTTTTTTTTTTACATAATTCGCTTTAAATGTCCGGTCAAGTGGTAGAGAAAGTTCATTCTGGCAAAGAGGGCATCAGTTTCCAATTTAGATTTGGAGTCCCGCCATTGAATTTGCCCTTGGCAAAATCAAGGAGGTTAAACCTGCTTGGCACAATTAAGTGTTGTACTAAAGGCTCTTGTTAATGCAGAACTTATTTTTTCTTTCCCTCTGTGGTTTCTCAGATTCTGGAATTTCTTGAAAGTCGATCCTCGCCTGCTTAGAATGTAAAGCTGCCGGAAATGTCTCCATAATCCACCGAGGCTTTAATGAGAATTATTTCTGCTACATGCCTCAGTTCCTAGTACTTTCTCCCAAGTGCAACACCCCTGCTGCAGGCAACAAGAGCTTTGTTGCAGGAAAGTTCATCTGTGTTGGTACATAACACGATGGAAAAGGTTCAACCTTTTCCCAACACCATAACAACTGTTTCAGGAGGTTATACTGAAGAAAACCAGAGGTCTGGTAAAAATTTTGATGACTCCTCTCTCTTGTGATGAAAAAAAGTTTAACCTTTTCCAGCAAAAGATCTTCTTAGCAGCACACGGAATGCAAATATATAAACCTACTGAGCTCTAAGCAAAGGGCTATGCCCTACATGTTGGGGAATCTTCACATATCTTGTCTGACCTAGAAAGTCAGATGCCAATTTGATGAAAGACTAGGAACTAGCAGCTGTAGAAAGGAGATAACATCTTGTATTCTAATGGGGCAACGTTTGCAAACCCCCTTAAGACCTCAACTTGTTCCAAATGTGCTGCTTAAAACAGCAAGAACAACAGTCGATCTAGTCTGCTAGCAAGGAGTGCTAGTTCCAGAGATGTAACAGCTGCTGTGTGGTTAATTGTTAATCCGTAGAGCTTTTAATACAGGTAAGGGCTGGCATGGCTGTGAGGTAATGAGTGGGTAGAAGCCTCGATGTCATTGTCATCTGCATACCTGTCAATCACAAGGGTCTAAAGGGCAGATGCGGAGGCACTCCTCTTTGTCCTACTTCCTCGGAAAGCTGCAATTTCCCTCATGACGCATGATGGGCCGAACAGGCAAGGTAGTAATTTTCTCCTGCCCATTTTTACCAAATCACCGCAGCTTGCAATCTGTTAGTGTGAGGCGGATCACTGCTTCATTGGCGAGCTTGGCGTGTTATGTCGCCTGCTCGCTTAGCCCTATCCGACATTACCTTTAAAAGGCAAAGGATTTAAGGATCAGTGTGGCATTGTTGTTCCCCTGACAAGTAAATACTGGGGACTTTCCATATGCAGCTTGGTTGTCCCAAATCTTGGAGAGAATGGCGAACTTTTGCGTGCTGTATGGGCTGCCTGCTGGACGTTTGTATTTCTTTGTGCCCCCTCTGTTGTGGGCTGATTTGCACATGTAGGGAAAACAGTCCCAAGTATCCATACATTTCACGCACGCCGGCACACTCTCAAAAGGAAGGTAAATGGATAATGATGCCATAGAATTCCAATGGAGTGTGCTCACTGTATCAGGAGTCCCTCCTAAAGATAGCACGAACATGACTGGCAGCATGCAAAGTTACCTGTAAGACTAAAAGGACTTAAAAAATACTTTTTTCAGTAACCTGCAATACAAAATTTATAATACTGAGCCTTTATTCTTTTAGCCTGCAAAATCGCAAGTTTCTCCTTCTTTTTGCAGTCTTGAAAACCTTCCTGCCAACTGAAGGTTGCCAGAGGGTATTTTGAGCTTGTGGTGTATATATAGCTTACCTTACCCTGGAGCGTTGGGCAGAATTTAGCTCCCACAACTTTGTTGTTTACATCTAGCAAGTTTCTAAGCCATAGCCTGCAGGCATCATTACTTTCTTGTAATCCAAGATTTCCATTTGATATTACCTGGTACGTGATTTACTTTATAAGTGCTGTTGATCCAGTTAGCATCAGTGCGACTGTGTAACGTAACTTCCAACCAAATGCATTTTTCTCTTGTTAGTCAAGGAGTACTGTTAAAAGAAGTTGGCGTAAGTACTTCTCCAAGTTGCAGTCTGGCAGAAACCTGTTTATTTTATACCCAGGTGATGTCTGCTACTCAAGTTTCAAGATAACCCCAGGTCTTTACAGTCTGGGAGCTTGGGATAATAGCTCTGTATTGTTTAAACAAAGGCAAATGTCATACCTATTTTGCCATGCTATCAATTTTTGCTGACGGATTGAAACAGATATGACAGATACATCAGTGATAGGTAATAAGGTATGGTAAAGCAGTCATCCTCAACTGAGGTGAAGCATGATGCTTTTTCATCCAGCTAGTATGACAGGTATGGTCACATACTACTATAACATCTACAGTTGTATTAAGTTGCTGGCTTTCTTCAACATTTTATCATGTTTTTGGACTAAGGTACATGTCTGATATTCATGAATATATTTTCAAATGTCTAAAGGTTGATCACATTATCCATTTATTTTTTCTAACACTTCCTTGTTTGTTTTGATTATACAAACCATTTTTTCTCTGGTATGCCTTTTTTGATGGCTAATCGTGGATATCAAAGAAAATGAAAAAATTTTCTGATCGAGTAGGTTGGATGTAAAATTCGCCAGACTAATTATGTTACTTCAATTTCCTGCTCTTTGCTTAATTGTATTAGAAAATGGAGGGTTTTGTTTGTGTCTCCCTGTGACATAATATGAAGAAAACAGTATGTCTATGTGAGACCATTTTAGTACAAGGAAATTTGTGTCATATTTGTGCTGGGATGTCATGGATGTAGTATTGTGTATAGGACAAGAATTTTATCCAGAGATAGAGGAATTTGTTTGTTTGTTAATTTTTTTCCTGCAACAAAATATGAAGAAAACAGTTTGTTTGTGTGAGATTATTTGAGATAAAGAAATGTTTCTGTCACTTTTGTTACAAAGCTCAACAGGAAACGAAAGAAGATGCTGTTTTTTTCTGTGGTAAAAAGTAAGGAGAACAGTATGTTTGAAGTAGATCATTTGAGTAAGGAGAGTTGTTTTCCTTTTTGTGATGCAACTTGATAGTGTGGAAGTGATCTCCTAACATGAAGTGAAAACCCAACCTTAGCAGATATACTAAAGGCGGATTTGTTAACAGACAACTAAGTCCCACCCAAAACCTTTACAGCCCTGTACCTACATCAAGGCTTCATCCACTATTTACAATGGCTATAAACTGATCCACATGCACAATACAGGGAGAAGAAGCACAGCAAATTCCCCCAAACCTCTAAATCAGGATGGACTGTCTTTGTTTGGAAATGACTAGGGTGGGGCCTATTGTTTACATTAGGCCTGACAGGCAACTGTTCACACCTTTTTGAGAAACCTCCTCTTCCCATTGTCCCAGGCTTAGCAAATTACTGTTGATTGCAAGTTGATTAAGTGTGAAGTCTCTGTGGGCCTCCCCCAAGTCAGAGCTGTCTCCCAGAACATATGGAGAAATGGGAATAGAAAACCCTTTTTAGGATCAATGAAACCCCATGCTGTACCAGAGTCAATTAGGCGAAGCTTTCTTCCTTCACAAGGTAAGCAGAAGCACTTTGGTCAGTTTGAAAATCTTTTATCCAATGACAGTTTTGTATGTTTCATGCTACAAAGAGTGTTCCTTGTGTAAGCATTCTGGAGTTGTCTGTATCATTGTTTTGGTTATATTGAGCTTGCATTTCTGACAATTGTCAATTTTATTTCAGCTGTAACTTTCCCACATGCCATATCCATGTTTCCTCCCCCCTTAGTTTAACTTTCAAAACATGGTTTTCAGATCATCCTGAATGTAGCACGTACAAGTTACAAGGTATGTACCTTTGTCGGACAAAGAGGAAGTACCTTGTCTAGCAAGTTTGGCCACATACTGCGCACACTGTTTGATTCCTGGATATAAAGTATCACCTGGATATAATGTATCACCTGTGGTCTCTGCAGGTGTGCATTACCTACGAGGGTGAATGGGCCTTTGTCGAAATAGAAATAGTTTTGTAGTCACCCTGTTTGATACCTGTCACATGCACTGTTTTGTAAGTTGTGCTGGCATTGTTAGTGGAAGTCATTAGTACAAGGGTCAAGCAGATACATGTTTTACTGTTGATTGTGTTGGAGTGTATTTATCTGTATCAGTTACACCATTAGTACTTCTGTGTTCAGCTGTTAATATCGGAAGTTTCAGTGAGTGTGTCTAGTGGCAAGAGAGGGGGGCAAGTATTTGCTGACTTGGAGAAAAAGCAGGTAGATATTCCCTACACTATAGTACCTTGCTCAGTTGTTGCCTTGTTTGGTGAGTCTACTGTCTCAGGGGAAAGTACCCTATGTGAGAATTTGATAAGGGACTTCTTTGTTTGTTTTGATGGAGAAATTCTGCATTATAGAATGGAAAGAGTCAAAAGCAGGTTTTGCTGGGTTGGCTGGTTTCTTTCTTTCCTCATTATTTTTACTGTCCTGCTCTCTTGATTGTCTTATTACCAATACAGTTGTACTAGGTTTATCTAGTTGTCTTCACATGCATCAATACTCATCATATTGTGCACATTGATCGTTCAAATGATATAAAACACAGAAAGCCATGTAAAAGAGAAAAAAATATGATGGTTTGCAGAAATTTAATGTGTGGTTAACTCTGAAGCACCCAAGGGATAGCTCACGATGTACAGTTATGTTTCAATTCTGAACCATAGCCCTACAAGTAGTACAAGCCTTTGCAGATCATCCTCTGGTTGATCTGTAGATGAGGGCCCTGTAATAACAGTACATTTTATCCCCATATGATGTTACTGCTGGCAGATTTTTGGGTGTCCTCTTGTCACAACATAATGTAATAGGATTGAGCTAATGCTTCTTCAGGAAAAGTGCTGGGCTTAGCTGAAGTCAAACAAAGCAAATGTCAGTCATATCCATCTGTATGATGTACATGGATACAAATTGCGATATGAAAGGCTAGTGTAAACCAGTTTTAAACAGAAGAAGAGTATTATCAAACACTAAAGGTCGATTCTAAGATATTCCCCATCGCCACTTAAGAGTCTTTGCAATCTCCAGCATCCTGCAGTCTACTCTTATCAGCTTCCTAGTGCACCTTTACAATAGAGGTTGGTATATGGGTTCTGCAATACACATTTCAAAGATAGGACATGCTTTATCACCTATGTGCAGGAAACGTGCTGTTTCCTGCATAGGAATGACCCTATAAGTCCCCAGGCTTAGTAGTGTAATTGGCATTTGTGAAACAACTGCTTTTAATTGTTTGTGGACTCTTGGGAGATATGTGGTACATGTCGGATAGACCATAGCCAAGGAGAATGGAAAAAGAAAGGAGAGAATCTGAGCACCATGATTGTCAGGACTTTACTGAAAATGCATAATACATCAGCGAACAGCTGCATATCTGGCATCTAATATTGAATGTATAGCCATATATGTGTTGATCTCTATGTCCTCATTGTCAAAGAATTTGAAATGTGTATCACATTTTGTGGAGTGCCTTGGTTTTCCTTTGACAAGCATCTAAAATATCAACATTCCTTGAGGTGTGCCAAGCCAGATCAGATGTGTTTTCAGACTAGTGAATTGAATTTCGGTGGAAGCTACCTGTAGGCTGATTGCCATCTGCAAATTACTGTGCAAATTGCAGTGGTATCTCCTTCTTTTCCATTTGTGCGTTCGGGTGTGACGTCTTGAATTTTTTAGGACCCAGAGGACATTAGCAGGTGTGTGAATTGGTGCTTGATTGATTCAGGAGAAGATGGTTTCGGCGGGAGTCTGTTACTTTGATCAAGGAGGTTAAATATACATGTATATTTAACCTCCTTGCTTTGATTGTTTCAAATTTGTTTCGGATTTCTGTGAATACTTGAAAGACGAGAAAATTATCATTTTGGCAGACTATTACCTGTACTAAGAGATGGCTAAGGCCCTCTTTAGACCTACGACATTTTAGAGTCGTGCGATCATCGTCGTGGGCGATGGTTTTCTTTAGACACACGGTCAGCAAGCGTGGCGGACACCCGGCGGACACACGCAGCGCACGATTGCACGCATGACCCTCGTTGACCTATAATGACCTCTGACATCTGGCGCCAAATCCAACATGGCGGGAGAACCGCTTTTTTTTGTCATGCTGCAGCAGATTGTTCTTTTTCTGCTTGTAACACGCGTTGCCCTGCGGATGAGACGCCGAAATCGTGCCCAGCAAAGAAGGGCAATGAGACGTATGTACAGAGACGGGCAATACTTGGGTTTGAACCAGGCGTTCGGGGGTGCCGCCGGCCTGGCTATACTGGAAGCCAGGCAGGTAGATCGACGGATCGGGGCTTACCCGAGAAGTAGCGATTGGTGGCAGGGTATCGCACTCGATACGTTTGACGACGCTCAATGGTATCGAAGATTTCGGATGAGAAGAAATACGTTTGTATTACTGCTTAATGATCTCGAACCTGTGCTACGTCGTACGGACACCCGCATGCGCAACGCAATAACCGCAGAGACGCGCCTGGCCATCGGCATCTATTGGCTTGCCTCGGGAGACTTGTTGAGGACAGTGGCGGACCTTTTTGGTGTCAGCGAAGGGTCCGTTAGTAACATTGTCTATGAGGTGTGCAGTGCCATAGTGAACATTCTGGGGCCACGGTACATGTCTTTTCCTCGAGGAGACAGATTGAGAGAAACAATACATGGATATGAAAAGAGGTGGGGGTTTCCCCAGTGCGGAGGCGCGGTGGACGGATCGCATATTGCAGTGAAAGCCCCATCCAACACCCGTACGGACTTCTACAATCGTAAGGGATGGTACTCAATGGTGCTCCAAGGCGTTGTGGATTATCGATACAGGTATGTTTTGTACAACTTCAATGGAAACATTGTCATCAAACCTGTACGCGTATTGTTTCTGTGTTACTACCATTTCCTGCTTAATGATAAAAGTTGAAATGGGGCATGTCAACCTGATATAGATTACATACTTTACTCATATATCCATAACATTGTCACACACATCCAAGGCTCTTCATGCCATTAACCTTTTCTTGTCCAATAGAAACTTTATGTTAGTGTCATGATAGGATCCTGTGTATCTGCAAACCTGTAATGGATGAATGAAACTTTTCAACAACTAACCTGAGTCGTCATGGAATTCTGCAATCTCAGCATGGTTGCTGCCAGATCATGTGAAATACATAGCTGAAATAACTGCTGTATGTCGAACTCTCAATCCTTTTTCTTAAATATTGCACTACTTCATTAAGTTGTGGTTAATATTCACAAATATACATTTCCTTCTCAACAGGTTCACCGATGTATATATAGGCTGGCCTGGAAGCGTCCACGATGCTCGTGTTCTCCGCAACTCCCCTATCTTCGAACAGGCGACAAGAGAAGATGGACGGACTTTGTTTCCGAAGGTATGAGTGTTTTTTTTTTGCCCTTTTGAATGTCAAACATTTCTTAAGTAATGAAAGGCAACTAAAATTTTCTAATCCTTTCAACTGATAAAAGAGGTTAAAATTGCTCCCAATGAACTCATAGACTACAAAGAAACATTAATATTTACAGTTATATTTTCACGTTTTTAGGAGTTCACTCGAAGGATCTCTGGAACTGACGTTCCGGTCGTGCTGCTGGGAGATGCAGCCTACCCCCACCTACCTTGGCTCACGAAGCCATATCCGGATAACGGCCATCTGAATGAAGAGAAGTCGACTTTCAACTACCGGCATAGCCGTGCCAGAATGACAGTGGAATGTGCCTTTGGCCACCTCAAGGGCAGGTGGCGGTGTTTATCTCATCAGCTGAACATCGACCTGGACCGGGTCCCAACAGTGGTGACGGCCTGTTGCGTGTTACATAACATATGTGAGGAACACGGAGAGAGATTCTTCAACCAGTGGGAAGTCCCTGCTGCTGCCGCCTACGAACCGCAGGTGAGGCCAATCCAGCAGGTGACGCCAAATGCAGCCAGGGATGCCTTGGCCAGGCTGATTCATGGCGGTTTCCCCATGGGTGGGGCTGCCCCTTAATTCTTTTACAGTGACTTCTCCTTTCCTTATGTATCCCCCTATAGGGCTCATGTGTATTTAATGGCTATGAGACAACACACCTTGTGAGCTGAAGTAAACCTGATATTGTTTACTGCTTTCTGTGCAGATGTGCCAAAGCCATTGATTTACACAGAATGTATATGTAACATGTTAAAATGTGACACCTGGCTGAACAACACTATTCAATATGGCATGTAAAACTATAACATGTAAGTCTGTAAGGTCTAAAACTGACAAGTATATGTTTGACATCTGTATAATTCAATGCATTGCACCTTGCTTAACAATACATATGTCTTGTTCCTTGCAGACACCTCCTTCCCCTCCTTATGATACATTAGGCAGATAGAAATAGTCTGTTCTCCAACTACTCTAAGCAACAAGTTTAACATCCCAACGGGGAACAACAGTCAACAATATGACATATATAAAACTGAGGTATACATATGTAAGGTATAAAACTTTCCTGTCACACTTGGTTTCTTATGTTTAGCAAAAATAGATATGTATTCCAAAATACATCTGCATAGTCTATCGCTTGCAAGGAGTGTCGTCCACTTCAGAGTGTAGACAAAACATCTTGACTGGGGCTGTATTGTCGATTGTACTAACAAGTTGTAAACACTTAAGTTGTACTCTTTTAGTGCTGCTGGCCTTTTCATGGGAAAATCCTGGCCAGGCATGAAGGAAAGAACTTGGAAAAGGACAAGAAACAACTTGGGAGACAGTTGTTTATTCTTGCTAAGCACCGTCTTTACTTCAAAGTCTTGAACAAAGGGTAGACTCTGTAAGTCTGTGCTAAGTGCCTAGTCTAGACTTGTTCAACTAAGCTACTTGATTCAACTTTGTACTAACTATAGCTGTACTGTCATCAGGGAAAAAATATTACAATAAGCAACAAGTTTAACATGGCAACTGTGACTCTATAAAACTGTGAGGTAGGTATATGTAGGGTCTAAAACTTCCCTTTTACACTTGCTGTATATTTTCAACGTATATGTCCATCTGTATAACTTATGTATTAGCAAAAATAGATATGTGTATATAGATATAGTCTGTTTTAAAAGTACAATTAGCAACAAGTTTAACATGTCCATCTGTATAACTTTATGTATTACACTCTAGTATGAAGTACATATTTTCACTTGGTTTCTTACTTTTAGCAAAAATAGATATGTGTATAAAGATATAGTCTGTTTTAAAAGTACAATTAGCAACAAGTTTAACATGTCCATCTGTATAACTTTATGTATTACACTCTAGTATGAAGTACATATTTTCACTTGGTTTCTTACTTGTAGCAAAAATAGATATGTGTATATAGATATAGTCTGTTTTAAAAGTACAATTAGCAACAAGTTTAACATGTCCATCTGTATAACTTTATGTATTACACTCTAGTATGAAGTACATATTTTCACTTGGTTTCTTACTTTTAGCAAAAATAGATATGTGTATAAAGATATAGTCTGTTTTAAAAGTACAATTAGCAACAAGTTTAACATGTCCATCTGTATAACTTTATGTATTACACTCTAGTATGAAGTACATATTTTCACTTGGTTTCTTACTTGTAGCAAAAATAGATATGTGTATATAGATATAGTCTGTTTTAAAAGTACAATTAGCAACAAGTTTAACATGTCCATCTGTATAACTTTATGTATTACACTCTAGTATGAAGTACATATTTTCACTTGGTTTCTTACTTTTAGCAAAAATAGATATGTGTATATAGATATAGTCTGTTTTAAAAGTACAATTAGCAACAAGTTTAACATCCTGAGGAGAAACACATCTGTATAATGTTACGTATTGCACTGTAATATGAAGTACATATCTGATTTTCAACTGGTTTCTTTATGTGTAGCAAAAATACTTAATATAGTGTGTATAAGTATGTGAAGCATAGTCTGTTTAAAACTACTCTAAGTAACAAGTTTAACATCGCTACAGTACCGCATAAGTTGGCTCGTCACCAAAACTACTCTAAGTAACAAGTTTAACATCGCTACAGTACCGCATAAGTTGGCTCGTCACCAAAACTACTCTAAGTAACAAGTTTAACATCGATACAGTACCGCATAAGTTGGCTCGTCACCAAAACTACTCTAAGTAACAAGTTTAACATCGCTACAGTATTGCATAAGTTGGCTCGTCACCAAAACTACTCTAAGTAACAAGTTTAACATCGATACAGTACCGCATAAGTTGGCTCGTCACCAAAACTACTCTAAGTAACAAGTTTAACATCGCTACAGTATCGCATAAGTTGGCTCGTCACCATCAGGGTACTGGTCGTTACTCTCGCTGTTTCCCATGCCCAGGAGGGGTTCATGGGTCTGCTGAAAGGTTGGGTGGGGAGGCATGGCACCAGTGGGCAGTGGAAAGGTGGGGTTTGGAGGCATGGCTCCAGGGGGCTGCTGAGGCATGGCTCCAGGGGGCTGTGGAAAGGTGTGGTTGGGAGGCATGGCACTAGGGGGCTGCTGGGCCATGGGTCCAGGGGGCTGTGGAAAGGTGTGGTTGGGAGGCATGGCTCTAGGGGGCTGCTGAGGCACGGCTCTAGGGGGCTGCTGGGCCATGGCTCCAGGGGGCTGTGGAAAGGTGAGGTGGGGAGGCATGGCTCCAGGGGGCTGCTGAGGCACGGCTCTAGGGGGCTGCTGGGCCATGGCTCCAGGGGGCTGTGGAAAGGTGTGGTTGTTAGGCATGGCTCCAGGGGGCTGTGGAAAGGTGTGGTTGTTAGGCATGGCTCCAGGGGGCTGTGGACGCATGGCTCCAGGGTGCTGTGGAAAGGTGTGGTTGTTAGGCATGGCTCCAGGGGGCTGTGGAAAGGTGGGGTGGGGTGGCATTGCAGGGTCCTGCTGAAACATGGGGCGGTTCTGGGCCATGCCCCCGGGGCCAAACATCCCCATGAACTGGCCCATCATGCCCATAAATTGGCCCATCATATTGGACATCACCTCCCTGTCTGCCTCTTGCTGCATCCTACTTATCCTTAATTCGTGCTCTTTCCAGCCCTCATCCCTCTGTTCATTTATTTCTATCTGTCTTTTCAGTCCCTCATCCTGGACTGAAGACATAGTTTCCTGCAGGCCCTCGAATGTTGACTGCAGCCTGCTCTTCTTTTTGGTCAGGGCGGTCTTCTTGAACGCTGAACAGAAATTAAGAAATAATAAGAAAAAATGTATTTAAAAAACTGCATGGCTCAATTATATAGTACCATTGAGTGATCAATGAGTATAACCTTTTTCCTTATGAAGGGATAGGAGATTTTTTACATTTGATGAACACAAATGGTGAAAATTCATTCATTTGTCCATAATAATGGTAGTCATATTACCTGTCCCCTTCCGTTTCCTTTCTTTATCATTCTCAGGCGGCTCCTCCCCTGCATTGTCCTTGGCCTTGCCAGGCAGCACCTTCCCCGCCTTGTCCTTGCCAGGTGTCTCCTTATCCTCCTTATCCTTGGCCTTGCCAGGCGTCTTCTTACCCTCCTTATCCTTGGCCTTGCCAGGCGTCTTCTTCCCCTCCTTGGCCTTGCCAGACACCTCCTTGGCCTTGCCAGGTGTCTCCTTATCCTTGGCCTTGCCAGGCGTCTCCTTACCCTCCTTATCCTTGGCCTTGCCAGGCGTCTTCTTCCCCTCCTTGGCCTTGCCAGACACCTCTTTCCCCTCCTTGGCCTTGCCAGGTGTCTCCTTCCCTGCCTTATCCTTGGCCTTGCCAGGCGTCTCATTCTCTGATTCTAGGGAATGACAAAATAATGATTTATAATTACGTGGAGTCGTGTGGCATAATGGATAGAACATCCGACTGTCAAACAAGGGGACCCCAGTTCGAACCAGACATATCTGAACATGCGCCCGGACGTTGTGCCCTTGGGAAAGACACTTAATACAAATTCCCTCACTTCACTCAGGTGTAAATGAGTACCTAGCTCTTCTAGAGTTGGGGACGTCCCTCGGATAGGACGTTTAATGGAGGTCCCGTGTTTGGGGAGAGCCACACCCCGCGCACGTTAAAGAACCCACCACATCTTTCGAAAAAGAGTAGGGGCATGCCCCGGTGTGCGATGGTCCAAATCTTACAGTCCGGTCTGGGATGACATCTTGAAAAGGTGATAGTTCACCTGTTATGTCAATCCTTCCACAAATGTGGTAAATCTAAATAAATAAATAATGATGTTCGACTTTCATTACACAAAGTCCCCGATTATTATTATACATAATTTCTTGTTATCTTATCTTATCCATTCAACATATTGTATTGAAAATGAAGGTAAAGGTCACTCTGATTTACAGGAAAAAACAATTACTGCATGGAGGAGCCAGAGCCAGGGTTAACCTTTCATGAAAATTGTGATAAAATATTTATGATACATTAGGCAGATATTGTTTCAACATTTGTGAACAATTAACAATACACTCTCTCAAAGTATAGCATATTGCTGTAAATAGCATGAGAAGATAACAAACAGGTCAACCCTCTTCATATCATTTTGTGTCAGGCACCAAATAACAACTCAAAATAACAAAGAAGAGAACCGTGTAAAAAATACTTTCAAAAAGACTTGCCTGTTGAACTTTGGTTTACTTCGTCCCCAGTGCTGAGAAGTGATGATTGGGTACCGGTGTCATCACCCGTACCACCCATACTGTCAGCAGATAGGGGGTCCCATTCAGAGGGAGGAGTGATCGAGCGAGATGACACAGTGTCGTCTTCATCCTCCTCGTCTCCAGACACAGCATCGTCATCGTCATCCTTCTCATCTTCGTTACCGTCCACCTCATCGTCAGATGGCCCTGCAAAAAGAAATAATGGTCGAAATAAATAAACACCAAATTAATTTACATAAACAATTGCTGTTAGCATATCTATACATTTCTAACTAGCTTTGTAAACTACTAATGAGCAAAGACTTCAAATTGATTGTCATCGAGATGACAAATGAAATCATCATCTTTCTCACGGGCTGGAAATAATCTTTTGGCATCACTGCTATGTAAAAATCTTGCATGTTTACTAAAAATGACTATATATATATATATCATATATCTCTCTCTCTTTTCCTCATATATATATATATACATATATATATATATATATATAAACAAAATACCTGAACCGAAGACATTGGTGTATCATACTTACATGCCTACCTTGGCCATGTTGTTTGTGAAATGACATTAATATGAAAAATATTGATTATACAAGATTAAGGCAAATGCAAATTTTGCATAGTCTCTACTTATATTTACACAACATTGATAAAAAGATATAGACTATAGCCGAAACTGGAATAAAATTTCATCGTCAAAATTATATTTTCAAAAAGTTCTAAAATACCTGAGGTACTTACATACTGTCTGCATTGTGAAGTGGGGGGTTGTTGCGGGTCTGTCTCCAAGGATATCCTCCATCTCGTCGTAGAAGGGACAGCTGATTCTTCCACTTCCACTTCTCTCGTTTTCCTTCTTTGCGAGTCTATACTTGTACCGCATCTCTCTCATTTTTACTTTAACTTGCGTCGGTGACCGATAGAAGCCCTCTTTTGCCAGCCCTTCAACGATCTTTTTGATGACCATGGCATTTCGCCATGTCTCGAGTTTTGCCTGGACACACTCGTCGCTCCACAAGCCTATCAAGCAGCGAGTTTCGGCTTCCCCCCAAATCTTGCCGCGGCTTTCTGCCATGTGGCTGTCCGTATGTCCGATGATAATATCTGGGATATGTAGCGGCCGTCAAATCCACGCAAAATGACAAAAAAACAAGAAAAAAACAACAGCAAACAAAGCCTTCAATGAACAGAAAAATGGCGCGGGATTTCCATGTGGTTTGACAGGAAATAGCTTATTTGCATATGACCCGTGACCTCCCACTTCCGTCGCCGGCGACGGTTTTCTTTAGACAGGGAAAAAGGCCGTCTCGGCCCCCCCGCTGAACGTCGTGCGACTGGGTCCGAGGTGGTCGCACGACATTTCGAGGATTTCCCGTTTATTGCCGTCGTACGATTGTTTTGATCGTCTTTAGACGGCCAAAAATTACCGTCGCCGGCGACGTCGCCCACGACGATGATCGCACGACTCTAAAATGTCGTAGGTCTAAAGAGGCCCTAAGACGGTGACCGCCCTATGTTCCGAAATCCCTATGTTCCGAAATCCCTATGTTCCGAAATCCCTATGTTCCGAAATCTCTATGTTCCGAAATCCCTATGTTCCGAAATCCCTATGCTCCGAAATCTAACAGAATAAAATCGAAATTCAAGGTGAATATAAATTTATAGTATATGTGACTAAATGTTCCAACTCTGGGCCATAATTTGGTAGAGAGTTGTGGCTTAACGAGGTTCATGGTGGCATTTAGATTTAGATCCTATACCTTCCTCTGATACTCTTCTCTTGTGCCATTTGGGAGATCCTGAACTCTGTTAAATTTGAACCAGAGGCCGAACCGCATCGCAAATGTCTTGTTCATGTATGAGTGAATTTTTTTTCATTTCCTTATATTTTTAAAAAGTATATATATATTCAATTGCATATCTAACTGGCGCGAGGTCATTAGATATCTTAATCTTTGATATCTAAATTCTCCGAATACCAAGCAGCATTCAGACAGTTTGGACTATGAAATATCAAAATATGAAAGATTTTCGAGATTTTTATAAAAAATCTTGAAATATTCTTTGAAAAGAGTTTTTGATAGCTAGTTCAAATAAATTGAATTTTTTTATAACTAATGCAAAAATCTCGAAATTTTCGAAAGCTGATATAGAAAAATCCAATCTTTTTCAAACGATCAAACGGAGTTTTAAATGCGTCATGGACTCTTCCTAAGAAATATGGCCGTGTGTTGGAACATTTCGATAGGGGTTTTTGAACTTATATGGCATAGGGATTTCGGAACATAGGGATTTCGGAATATAGGGATTTCGGAATATAGGGATTTCGGAATATAGGGATTTCGGAACATAGGGCTGTAACCGCTAAGACTGCTACTAAGAGCATCTTTTTAGGCCCATATTGATGAATTTGATGTCATGTTTTCCCCAGGCTGCTTTTTACCACATCTAACTAATTTAAGTTGAGCTTATAGCATTTTACATCCGGACTGACTCCAACATAAACTTTGGCTGACTTGTGCTAGGAAGAGGTTGCTAACACAATTTGGGCCACTGCACACAACTGTTGGTACTTATTACCTCTACTGATCCATGTGATAGCCACTGTCATGCATGTTTGGGTCTTAAAACGAACAGAAAAATGTTCATGGCAGGGTTAGGGCTGCTTGGTGTCCTATTTTGATTTTCTGGGCCAAAAGTTAACAGGGGATCCTAAACCCTGCTAAGTTTAATTTGTGCCTCATGTGTTATCTTCACATAAAATATCATGTGTGCTATCAATGTTGACATGAAACTATGAGATGATTTGTAAGCTTTGAAATCTGAAAACATGTCATGTTGTGAGTGCTTATACATTTTGTAGTTGTATTTGACAAATACATAAAAATACATGGAAATAACCACGCAGTGGTGTAAAACTACAGGACAGTGGATAACCAAGTAGGTTAATAAATCACAGAGAACAGAATGCTCAAACTGAAATTCTGCAGTTAGTATCTTGCCAAAGATTGTTCTCTGCTGTGCTTTTGACACATCCTTCATTGACAATACCTTGTCTGTCAGCTAGTTCTGTGGACATTGATGGATGGTATTCCAGCTGTAACTGCTGAAAGGAGAATCACTTTAAATGTGACATTCTCCTGTCTTATGTGGGCAAGTGGTGAGGTCAGATTGAAGATATTTGTGACAGATTATTTTGATCTAAACATATTTACAAGTGCCTTTACATTATATCAAAATAGACTTGTTATTGAATTGTTTTCTCATGATTCAAATCACCCACAAGTTACTCAAGGAATTATTACGACATGCAGTACTGTAATAATAAGGCAATGAAAAGTTGCCTTGTGTTATCATGTGTTTCCCTGTTGTTGTTTGTTATTTTATAGACGTTTTCCTTCATGTCTGTGAAGTTTATAAGGAGGTAAAATTATCTCTCCATTAGTTTTTCTGCACACAGGAAGTTGGTATAAATTCCGCTGTCATGCTGATGAATCTGAAAGAACAATGTCGTAACATCAGCTCTGAAATATGTCCACACCCTGCAGCAAATGGGTTTCTCCTGCCATGTCCAGAGTTTCCGTTACAAAGCAAACTTCCTGCACAGATCAGATAGAGCTCTGTTTTATGATCCCAGGGCATGTGATATGAACCATCCATCTTCTGTAAAACCCTCTACATCAAAGACTATCAGAGGTTGTTGTCACAGCTTGGGGTGGGCTTGGACTCTAGCCCAGCACATGCTTTGTTTTTCTAGCATTATTTCACAATCTAGAGATGAAAGGATACCTGCTATTTAAAAATCACCACGGCCACTCCCCTCTGTGTGTGTCTTATCTTCAAGCAGATGTGGGAAGAGGACTTGGTGATAGAAGGCAGTGATATTTTCTAGCCAGTGTCATCTTAGGCGCAGTTTACATTACGTTTTTCGCGTCAGCGGCGAAATTTCCCGCTGTCGGGAGGCCGCTGTCGCGACGCCTCTAGACACACCGCCCGGAAATCTGACAGACACCTGCGGTGCTTGCATTTCGCCATCTTGTAGAAAGTATCGGGCGTAAGCATAACAAAAGCAAGAAACAAAATTGTATGATTGTACAACGGTAGACGGCGTCTCCCCGCCCGTATTAAACTACGATGCAAAGCCTTGTTTATGTGTAGATATTCCATGCTCATCACTCGTAAATGTGGGGAGGGGGGCACAAGTACGATAAATATATCCGCGGGGAAATGAATGCACGGCACAAAAGTCGCCGCGGATCCCGCGAATCTCTCTCTCTATATATATATACCGGGGATCTAAGTAGACTTACAGTATGCTAATCAACGCGTGCTTTATGCTAATCGCCGAAACCCTGACTCCCGCTGACGCGAGCCCGACGTATTCTCTTTAGACGGAGTTTGAAGTTGACGGGGACTCCCGCTGTGCTGACGGGCGACGGCTTCGAAGCTGACGGGAGAAAATTTGTTGACAGCGGGACTACGTCGACGGGAATTGTCTTTACACGGGGTTCCCGCTGTCGCCAGTGGCGCTGACGCCAGTGGCGCTGACGGCAAAAGTATAATGTAAAGAGAGCCTTAGTTTATCAGGGATTTTATACTTATGCTGGTGAGGGGAGAGTATAGGAGCCACGGTAAACTAGATACTTTGTTAATTGGTTTGGTTTTTTAGTAGTCAGAAAATGTTACTATTTGCCCTACCGACATCTGTAGAGATTCAAGAGTTTGCTTGATGCCATCCCTCCTGCCAAGTAATCATGTTCAGAAACACTTGACTCTTGTCCTTTGTGTAAAGTTTACAGAGGTTCATCATTTATCTTTGTTTGAGGGAGAGATCCCTGCTTGGAATGGAGCCCAGCATGTTCTCACTGTCTGGCACAGATTTGTGAAACCTGCTCCAACACATGAAAAAGTTCATTCATGAATGAATGAATGAAGTTCAGAGAAATGTCAAACATCTGCAATGTCTTAGTACTCTTACCAGACACCCTATATGGTGTTGAGATCAAATATCTCTTTCTATCATGCTATTATGGTGGAGTAGGTTTTGGTTGATACCAATTCAATTTTTTGGTTCCCAGATTGTGAAACAAACAAAAATGAACTCAACATGAAAACATGATGTCCTAGGAGAAAGTCTGTACCTTTGTTCAGTTTGTGTACACATTTTTTGACATAATGTACTAGTATAGTATTCAGATCCAAGTTTCAGATTCAGATCTTCACAATTACTGTTCTCTTGTGGCTGAAGTCTTGCAGAATGATTCTAGGATGGTTTATGAAGCATCAATTCTAGGCAGCATTTCCAAGTACCCACTTTGAATAATTTCTGTTTGAGTTACAGCTAGTCTTGTATTTCATGCAGATTCCATCTCTAATTTGACCACTTACACAAACAGGATACAGCCAGATCATGTTTCAAAATAAAAGGGTCCAACTTACTTTCCTCCTTCTTATTCATCTTCTGAAGGGTACTAGCTAGTATTCAATACTTGGAGGCTTTAAAGATGTCTCAAGTTTATAAACTAAATTAGAATGAAGAATTCTTTATCTGTTCTGTGACAACTCATACTTCTTATCTATGTTTAGTTTTAAAAAAGATGACAGTAAAATTATGTTTGGAATTACAAGAAGATGATTCATACAAGACTCTGATTGATTGAGAACCAGTCTCTGTTACTTGATCATATGTCCATGCTTGACTGATAATGAAGAGAAGCCTGTGATTGTATCTTATCATCTACAATCAAAATTGTTAAGACTCCTGAACTGCATTTTTGGGATCCTCTTGCACACCAAAGCAGGTGAAGTTTTCCTAGTGCCTGTCTGAGGGTAGGATAATTAGAATGGAGAGTTGTTGATCGAATCTCCTCTGATCTCATCCAGGATTTGCGGAGATTAGGGCAGACAGCAGGAGTGTCTCTGCAGTTGTACTGGGTTATGCATGAAAGCTGGAGGGTGATCCTGCTTATTCAAGTGTTTTCTGTGAAGGGGTAAGGTTACAGGAGGGTTTGCAGAGTCAGCTAGGCCCTTGGGGTTTACAGAAACCAGCCTTGTTTCTGGGAGTTTGGAGTTGCTGGCCTCCTGGAGTTAGAAAGAAGGTGATACCCACTCAAACTTTGGTAGCATGTGAAGAAATGTTGACATGGATAAGAGATTTTTTTTTTTTACAAAATACACCTAATTTCTTCTGATAGAATGTAACCTGTGGTAAGACTGCAGGAAGATCCTTTATGTCCATGATCTTAGGGGGAGACTGAAAGTCTGAAACTCATTGCCAGATCAACAAGTAAGTGCCAGAGACAGTAAATTTGTTCAAAACTATGTTCATGTTGGGAGAGCCGGAGGTATGAAACATGAAAATTTGAGTAAAGACCAGGACACCGCAGGCCTCCTCTCCCATGTGTATCATCAAGGTTTTGATCAACAGTCTCACCAGGTGGGCTAGTCCCCATGGCCAAGGGAGAAACCATATGTGTGTCATCTGATCAGTGATGACAGGCTGTGTCATTCCACCTCTCAGGGGGTGATGTCAGATGTCAAAAATTTTCAATTTCTAATAATTTGATAGTCTTTTCTGAGTCCAAAAAGTCGAAATTTACCTTTGTTGAGATACATTTGGAGAAGAGGGTGAAAAGCATGTTTTTTAGTTTGATAAAGGTTGCATTTGTCATTGTTTTGACTTTGTGTCACCCCAGAAAAATGCAAAAATGGTACAGCCCGGTAATTCCTCAAGCCAGTGGGGGGATGACTAAATCTGTCACTGGCATCACTTCCTGGCAGCTGAGCCACAGGCGCAAGGTCTGGATGTGTTTCCTCTGAGTTTTCCATGTGGGTTGTGGTTTCCCTCAGTCACTCTCTCCCAACAGTTCTATAAACTTCCTCTGTAGCCGCTGGACTTTTGATTTTTACGTTCCTGTGGAGAAAGAGGTAAGTTCCCTGTTGCAGATTGCTGTTTTTCACTTCATGTTAGCATGTGAAATGTAGGAGGAAATTGTGAAAACAGCAAGAGGTCTCGGAGCAAGTTTGTTCTGCCAAGTTGTTCCAGTTGCCCTTTATGGTTCAACCATTCGGACTTTTAAAGATATCCCCAACTTCTGTTATTTGTGGAAATTTATAATTTTGTGTTTATATGCTTTTGTGTAGAGCCTGCTTTCTTCCTGCTAATAAGCGTTGTGTATTCAGATGGAGGTGTTAACTGTGTAAGTTGTCAAGTCATGACTGGGTGCTAATTTTTCACCCAATGTGTTAATAATAGAGTCAGCTACTGCTGCGGTGTTATCACCCCCAACCAGACTTCATCTAAGTGTCCTTGACAATTGTGTGGTGCTTCCTACCATTTAACCAGCATTAGTCAAAGTTTGGGTGGTCAGAGTTATAATTTCTTTTTGCTGGCTTGACGGGTAGCAATTTATTCAATAGGTTGTTTCCCTAACCATGTATTCCGTGCAGTTTCCAGTGACAGCTTTCTATTTTTTGCCTCTAAATACTATCATTACAAGGGACACACCCAAAATTTTTAATGTGAGGGGAGTTTGGAGAGTTTTACTGGCTTTTCCTGAACTTTTAAACCCCTGCTAAGAAAGGGTCAGTGACGGGGTCACACACCAGACATGTATTTCTCATCTAATTGCCTTTATTTATGTTGCAAATCGGTGTTTGGAGCAGGGAGATCCTGTGGCCAAGGGATGAAAATCTGGATTTCACGGTGTGAATAGGGAAGGTGCCCATCAGTCTGGAGACTATAGACACCCACAAAAGCACAGAACTTGTCTTTGTGCCGTCTTTTTCATTGTCCTCTTTGTGGTTGTGGCTTTCCTTGCAGTGCGGACATCGTGTTTTCGCAGTGTGGAAAAACTTTTCTTGTAGCCAAGGTAAACTTTTGACACCCTGTGGATGCGGTGCTGCTATCAGTATTACCCATGTTTGCATCCTTCCAGTTCATTGAGCGCCTTGCTTCAACTGAACCAAGCCCGCTGTCAGAGGCGCCCAGAACTTAGCCCCCCTTTGTACTTGACCATTTGTTGCAGGGTTGATTGCTATAATTATGTCCATATGCCCCCCTTGTTTGTGGTGCTGGGATTTCTGATTTATAATCCTGGCAGATCTATTATTCATGCAGCGCTTCCATTATGAATGACCATGGTCTGTGGAAACACATGTTGCCTGCAACAGAAGGGGGCATGATGAAGTGTGAACAACCCATTAACAAGTCTGTGAAATTCCTTTCCTTGTCTCTATGATGATAGATGACACCAGGCTGGTCAAAGGCAAGTTTGATGAAGCTCTGATAAGAAAGAAAATTGTCAGAAATTAACTTGCAAGTTTGACAGCAGTGAGCGATAGGAAAACATTGGTATCACTTTTCCTGTTCTTGTCTCTGTATTGATTCAGTCAGGTCAAAGGCAAGTTTGATGGAGCTCTGATAAAAGAAAGTGTCAGGAACGAACTCACAACTTTGACAGCAGCCATGGATAGGAAAACATTAGTATCATTTTGCAAGCAAGCTGAGAAGCTAGTGTTTCAGTCTTGCCACTTGCGTTTCCCACCGGGACCAATAATTTTGTCAGAACTTGCAGGATTAATGGCCAAAGTCACGACAAGCTCAATGTCGCCCTAACAAGGGTGCTGTGTGGACCTCAAGCTCTCATATTCTCCCATGCATATTTGTTATCAAAGTCTAACATCATATAAATTCTTTTCAAGTACTTCAAAGAAAAGAAAATGTTTTTTTTCCTTTTGAACATTATCTTGGAGTCAATGTCATGAATTCCTGTCTGGCTTACACTATTTCAGCAAAGCCATTGGCGTAGTTGTATATACAACATTTTAAACCACACTGAAGATATGTACATATCCGGCACTAACCACATATTCAAGTGCATTCAAACATATCCTGACCACCTAGGTAGTTTTGTTTATGCGACAGTAAGTGACAATAGCTTGAAGGCACTCATACTTCTCAGAAAGTTTATATAAATGATTGTATTGGCAAATACAAAGTTGATATCTGTAGCCTCTGTTGCAGGCTTTAGTTAGTGGGTGTCAAGTAAAGGCAATGTATCTACCAACTACATGTTGTATCTGTAAACATGTGACCTCAGTGCCTCTTTTGGAGACTAAGCATGCAATTGATTTCCTTCTAGGCCAGCCATAGCTTTGAGCCTTTGACAAATACTTGGTAATTGCAGAAGGGTGTCAAAAAGGTCATCATTATGTTGTGGGAGTGAGCAGTGAGTGTGAAAATACATCCATATGCAGCCAAGTAGAAACTACATCAAGGGGAAGTTTGTAAAACAATTTTAGATGTTTATATTTCTTGTAATTCTGAAAGTGTAGCATGTAAGTTGATGAAGCAGATCAGTGATGAAATGTTATCTATTAAAAGGGAAGGTAGCATAGTACAAAAAGATTTAAAAACCTCCTTGAATAATGACATCAAAAGCATAACCACACTGGCCTTTCACTCAGAGGATCACAGAAATGACCCTTTGAGGTCAGAGCCAATATGTTCTATCTATGTTATTACCCCAGGATTGGAGGGAGGGCAGAGCTATTTCCTTGCTATCATGTAATATTCATACATCTACACTTGGCTGGTCACACACTCTGGCTTATGCCAAGGTTGCTCACTCCAGAGCAGGGATTCTTCTATTGCTTACAGCGAGGGTTGTCTGGTGAGATTCTAGATGACTGCAGTTTTCAGCTTTGTAAGTTGGTTGTACAGTTCGTTGCTTCAAGGGTAACATGTTCATGTTTGACTGATAACTGAACAGCAAGAGCTTGAAGTTGATTACTGGGAGCAGCCTGCTTGCTTTGGCAATATTTATGCTCCAAAGGTCTATTTTTGAAAACAAAGTCTCTCGAATGGATTTTATGTACTTTTGAAACTATTCTCTTTATTATAGGGTTTCTTACCCTTTAGGAAGCGACATACTATGTATTTGCAAGACAACAGCTGACAGCAACTGTATCATACACAGTCCATAGTCCATATAGTACTAGTAGCCTGAATCTCACTTGAAACATAACATAACATAGAAAGATGAACGAAATCATGTTTGGATTTTAGGGTAGAGTGGTCTGTCCCACTTTAAGTAATCCTCTCATATTTCAGTAAGATCTCATTCTTTGAATATGTGATTCTTATCATGCCTGCTTTGATGTTTGTCCATTGTTCATAATGTCTCAGGGCTGCACATAAAACGACTTTAACGTGAGGAGGAGGATCACCCTCTTTCTTCTCCTTCTACCTTTGATGTAGCTTCTGAATCTTTCTCTCTGCTTATCAGATGTTTTGTTCTTTGCCTTTTCTTTCTCATTACGACCTGAGAATGCAGGTTGGGGCGGCTACGCTCAGCAGATGTTGCTCCCCTGGCCAAGGTCTCACGCTGAGAAGATTGCCCATGATTACCCCCTGTCCACTCCTCACCTGTAATTATTTCCCACTTTCCAAATCTCTATTCAACTCTTGGCAACTTCTCCAGCTGCCCAACGGGTAACACATGTTCACTAAAGTATTTTTCCAGAAGGTTAGGCCAACCTTGTGCGTTCTCAGATTTAGAAAGTAGGGTGAACATGAAGATCAACATTAAAACAGAGCCTAAGGGGAAAGTCTGCACCTGGGTACACACAGGTTCAGGGAGTGAATTTTGTCAGATGCAGATTTCTCTTTCAGCCCTGTTTCATCATCATCGCTTGATTCTGAAATTTTACTTTTGAGAACGAAGGAAACAAGTTAGCTCTCAGAGTCAGGATTTTTAGTGTTCCCTAGGATGAAACCGGAAGGCGGGGTCGTAAGGAGACGACCGCAGGTATGACACATGCCATGTCGTGTTGTCTGGTTTAGCGAGGCAGAATGGGGAGGAATGCTGTAAGCGCACAAAGTTCAATACCCCGGGGGCGTCGCTGTCAGGTCGGACGCTTCGCAGAGACGGGAGGGAAATGGGCATTATTGTAGTGGGCCGGGCAGGTGAAGTGGTAATACCCACCTGTCAATGTGATGTATGCAGGGGCAGGGGGAGTACAGCGGACAAAAGAAACGCTTCGGTCAAACAATTGTTGGTCACACTGAGACCTGTAGTGTCCAGAGGCAGGGGGTTAGACCACCAGGTGAGGCCTGAATTGCTTTCCAGGTGACCCACCTTGTCATTATAGCGATCGCTGGCTCGAATCCAAACCACAGGGACATCGCTGCCACAAGCCAACTGTTCTCATTGTAGCAGAACATACTGAAAGGGTTCGCGGAGCACACAAGCTTCTAAATTGAAGGTGACATTGGGGGAGTGTTCACCTGGCCAAATCACTACAATCTACCTGGTAATTACAACCTTCCTGGCGTTCGTAACTACCTACTTTACAACTGCAGAAGAAAAGGCAAGTGCGGTGTCTTCGTGGTGGTCTTCGTTCAACGTGTCTTCTCTATCCTTTGTTTCGGGGTGGTGATTGTCAGTATCTTACAGTTTATGTTTTGTTCATCCCTCTTTTAATTATTTTGATGAACCGCATTGTTTGCCAATTGTGAAGGGGCTATGTTGGGCTCTGGAGGCACAGAGATTTTAATCATTTCCGTGACTTGAAGGCACAGAACACTCCTCGCCGCTCAGACCTGCCATAACCTGATTTCCGTAGTGTCTAGTTTGCAGACCATTTTATAGTTTACTCCCAGATGGTACTAAAAACATTTGTAAGCTCTGAAACTCCCTGTAGAATTTGTCGTTATATTCGGTATGGTTTGATTAGAGTTCAGCCTGGGGGCTAGACTTATTTTGTCTTGCTGTGGGAGTTTTCCCATTAATTCTTGCCCATAGATTTCTCAGAGAACCTTACTATTTTTTACCCAACATCTGCTTGAATATCACCACATGATCTGATACCTTTGCATATTTTCAAAGCAAGTCATAGATCTTACTTATATGAGTAGCATTCACCATTAATGAATGTATAATTCTATGGCTGCATTACCAACTGTAGTGTTTATTTATAATCTTCCAAAAAACTATAGGATTAGCTAGATTAGGATGGTTATTAATAGTTCCTAAGCTACTATCTAGGAATGAAGATTTGTTACATTTTGATAGGATCCTTGAAACCCATTGGTATCACAGCAAAAAAATGTATTGAGACTGTTAATGATTGGCAGAAAATTGTAATCTTTTCTTCATAATTGATTAATTCTACTTACAATTTTTTGTCAGGCCTTATTGTTAAGAAAAAGTCAATATTATGCACTCCAAAGTCTTAAGATAATGAGAAGAACATCTTTGTGGTCAAAGCTTGCAGTAAGAGAGTATAAACATCTCCAGGTTTATGGAACAGGAAAAGGATCAAAGCCAGCTTTGTTGAAGTCTCCAGCCTGTGCTTTTACCTGCTTTGTTGAAAGGATCCCCCAAGATTAAAGTCTGGTCTGTGTATCCTTCCGAAGTAAACAGTTTTGACTTTCCCTGTTTGTTTGTGCAAGGTCAGCCCAGGTTGTGTCAATGTTTGGTTTCCTAAAGCTCAGTCACTGCTCAGCTGAACTGACCTGTAAAAGGAAGATCTAGAATTTACACCAACAATAAACTTTGGACAAACCCTGGGTACACCCCCCTACACTTTTGTCCTGCTGTGATGGAAATGGAAATGGACATATATCCCAATGCTTACTGAAAAGCCATTCTTTTGCTAGCTGTAACAAGGACAGGTGCTAGATCCAATATGTACAGGTACCAGAGAAATTCCCCCGCTCTTTTTGAAAAGTCAGAAGGACTGCAGCCCTCTCTAGTAAGTATAGAAGTCAGAAAGGACAATGGTCGGGGACTGCTGGTAAACAAAGTTGCCTGAAATGCAACCATTATATCTATATGGCCTTGTCTGTATCATCTGGATCATTTCTTACTGAAAGCTTTGAAAGATTTCATCACTTACAGAATCTGGGTCACAGCAAGTACATGACTATGCTTAATATGCAGATTTGCATACAATCGTGTGGATCTGGGTTCTTTCAAGCGAAGAACTACATGTAGATTGCTACGTAGTTTTTTTTGCTGTGTCTGTCCTATGGGTGCATCATGATGTTCCTGTGATAATAAGTTTTTGTGTCCACCCTTCATTCAATCTTATTGGCTAAGTGCACTTTTGTCAGGGAAAGATTTTTAAGGGTCAAAGCTGAAGCAAACGATCTCTATAACACATTACAAAAGGTATCTATCTGCTTCGGTGCTTTCTAATATAGTATGATTAGCATGCAAATGGCAACGTCAAGATCACAGGGCAAGCACCTGTATCTGAGGTGATGGTACTCCTTCTCCCAAAAGAGTCTAGGATGTGTCTGGAAAGACCAAGGGGAACAATTTCAAACCTGAGCTTAACTTTAACAGCGTTTGGGGCCATAAAACTGAGGCGTGTTGGCGCCACAGATTGTGAAGGTAACGTTTGGGGCTCTGCTATCTGCCTGTTTAATTTCCCAATAGTGCTGCTTCTAACTGTTAGCAACACTTCTCTGAGGCTTCTTGGCAATTACAGTCATTGCTGGCTTAAAATTCATCAAATATAGTACCATAATAAAGATATAACAAATACCACAGTACATAAGGGGAATTATTAAAGCATACCTGGCCCTAGTTGGGTAAGAAAACAGCAGAGATTGTGCAGAGCCAAACGTAACTGTTAGAACGTCCTAAGTTTTAGCTAGTTTCTGGGAAAACTGAGAAAGGAATAAATTTTCTTTATCATTTCTTACAATCTCTTTTTAAAGTTCCTCAAAGGGTAAAATGTCTCATTATAGTTGATTACTGCAAACCTTTCAGATGTGGTTGTAGACTTACAAAGTTGCCATTTTGTAATGAACAGTAATAGAGCTACAGTGCATCAATAAACATTTGTAGTAATGCGGTTCAGTAAACCTCTGTACAACTTGTTTGCATTTGGCAAACAAGACATGTTTGTTTTGGTGCTGCCGTCTTCTTTATCCCATTAACAATAGGGGCAATACTCGTCAAAACTTTACAGCATCGTGTTTGTATGTGAATTCTGTTGATGAAAAAGGAGTGATAAAACTACTGTCATTTTATAGAGTAGAGTAATTTATGCATGCTGAATGCATTTGATTTTTTTTTTAAACATTGATTTTTAATGGGCATAGTTCTAGCGATTAATTTTGGGGCCATTAATTCTTGGTTGGAATCTTTTGCAATTGATTGGTGATATTAATTGTTCCCCTTTCTTCAACTAGAATCCTTCTAATTAACTGCATGCATGCGTAATTATTACCATCAAAAACATATCAATTTCACATGTCCATTTCCTCAGTTGGGGCTCCCTTATTGATCCAGGTCGGGAAATTAATTGTCTTGTCCTTTCTTAATCGTTCCTTTCTTGATTAAACAGATGAGAGCCAAACGGCTTCCCTTGACTGCAAATCCTTACCTATTGGAGTCAATAAAAAATGGGAGAGCCATTGGAAATTGTGATTTTTCCATCACTTTGTCATGCTTTGAGTATGGAATTGATGGGTATGAAGTCAGCCACACCCCTGCTGTGACCAGAGGGACCGAAATCTGCTGAACTCTTCAGGGAAGGGGAGGAAATAACACAGCTGTATCCCTCCAATGACTCATGTCTGTGCAGGGAGTCAACATGATGAACACAGATTTCTGGCACTATTGGATTTCCAGGGAGCACTTTTGTCTGGATTCGGTTGCCTTGCTGCAATGTGGTTTGTACTATGGATTTTTTAAAACTCACTTTCGAGCAGTGGCTGTGAGAATAACATTGGTACTGAAAATCAATGTTGTCTTTGTGAGGCAGTTGTGCACAAGGTGCTGCAGACTTTGCAGAACATTTAGAATGGCTCTGCTTAGTCCTTTGAGGAATTCCTAGTTCTTTTCCAGTCATACCTTTGTTAAAAGTTTCAATGTCAAATTTCTTTGACTGCATGCTCAGTTATTTAAACCTTTCATGAATTTCAGAGCAGTATTTTGTGATATTTCTCGCAAATGAAATACAAAGAAATACATCATTTACCTTATCTTGTCAACTAGAGATGGAGATTTTTTGACAAGTTACAATGCTCACTTTGTCTTTTGAGGAATCTCTTTTTCAATTCATACCTTTTCAAGAGTTGCTCAGATTAGTCATATAGTTGCTGAGAGTCAACTAGAATATTCCTAAGATGTTTGAGAAATTGGGGCTTATTTTACCAGAGCAATGGTAAGACCACATGGCTTTAGGGCAGTAAGTCTGCGTGCTTAGACATTTCCTTGGTAGCCGCTGCGTCGGCGATAAGGCTCGGAAATTCGCAACATCCTTCGCAGAGTAGCTGAAGAGAAATGCAGCGGAAAGTCGGGAGGGACCGATATCAATTTCCTTACTTCCTTTTTGGCTCAGAACTACATTTTCCTCTCAGTTGCACCAGTTTAAACTCTTTCCTAGTCAAAACAAAGTGAAAGCCTTTTTTTGTCATGGAATTTTCACTTCTAAGTTAAAGATAACTGGGGGGTACAAAAACTAACATTGTACCATAGGGGCTGAGTTTATATGTTCTGTTATCAACCCTCACAGTTCCATCGGGTAAGGAAAATGTTAATTCATAGAATTTTAAATGATCTACATTAGTGTCGACTAGTAGCTACATTATGATCTAAACCCAGTGGTTGAAAATTCAGTGAGAAAAAGTTTTCTCTGTTGTGTTGGAATGGAGTCTACAATCATGTCTGTTTCTCTACAAGCCTAGTTTGCAGACACCTTGGTGTTGTGGACTGACGTGACTTGGTTACAGCAATGCTCACAGAGAGAGCTTCTGTTACTTGTAACTTTCTTCTTTCTCTCTATATATTTTTTCTCTAATTTGCAGATACTTTGTTGCCTGGAGGCAAGCCTAGTTGATTTACCAAAGCTCCCGTACTCGCTCCCTTAGTTTTCAAGGGAGGGAGTACAGGAGTCCAGGTTGAACTATTTACGATTGCACCCAGGCTAGACACTTTTGTGTTATGCTTATGGCCCAATGTGACATGGTTACAGCAATGCTCCAAGGCTCACAGAGAGACCTTCTGTTTCTCTTGCCTCCAGGCTAAACATTCCTCCAGCAAAATGAGCAGCCACAGGAGAAATCTGCCTGCTTGTCTGTAAACACAGCCCTGGAGAAATTTTGACTGGGTTTATATAAACACTGCCATCATCTGGTTCAACCTTCCTGTGTTTGTTTACAAACTCCAGCAGACAAAATTCTTGATCTATCTTTGTTTCCTTCTGCTTTTCACAGATGGTCAAATGAGATCAATTTTATGAATTATAGATGTTTTAATATGACAGCTGACATTGAGGATTAGAAATCCTCATTTAGCTCAAGAATGTGGAGGTGATTTCCTGAGATACTTAGACTGTCTGAGTTCCTTTCGGAGTCGAAATTGCTCAGCATCGACCCAACAGACTGGAAACTGTTGATTTGGTGCCATTGTGAACCCCTTATCCCCTGACAGTCAGGACACAGGGACGGCACTGCTGTGTAAAATAATGGCCTTAATACTGTCATTGTATATTAATCCACAACTAATGGATTGGTTACTTGTCCTCCATTGGCATGAATTTTTATCGACCTCCATTGATGTGTTGATTGACCGGTGTCGATGGAAATGAGAGGAGTGACATATAAGTCTATTCTTCTCTTAATAGCCCCAGCTTTTTCCTTACAGAGGGTTTGTTTTTGAATGACTGGTGGTGATTGGTAAAGACTGACAGCATCAGATAAAGGAAACTCTATAGCAGCAGAATGTCAGTCAGTTTTGGGAGGGAAGGGAAGTGGAAGAGCCATGCCTGAATAGTTTGGCTCTATTACAGGCTCTGGCTGGGATTCCTTTCTTTGTTATTTGGTTTGGAAGCGATGGATTTCATTTCAAGCGTATGATGAGAGGATACATGCATGTGTGATAAATGATGAGGATAATAGATAACACTATTGTGACATGGCTGGCACCAGTATCCATGCAGTCTTGTGTATTCACATCAGAACATGGTGTCTTACAAGTGTTTTTGACCAGTCGACATCAATGTCTGTCTGGTGACGCTGATCAAAGTGGTTAAGTACCGTTTCCCTCCCTTTGCAGCACTTGAATCAGACCTGATAACACTATTGTGGCATAGTTGGCATAGAAACGGCACCACTATCTATACAGTTTTGTATCCTAGTCAGGACATGGTACTCATGTTTCTGGTGGTCAAGATGTCTGGCAGTAGGCCGGGTGGTGCTTATCAAAGTTGTTGCAAATTCTTTCCTTTTCTTTGTAACATTCAATTGGATCTGTTTGTATCTGTTGATTCTTTAGAATCCTAAAAGGTATGTTAACTGTGTTAATTCTGGACAGGTGTGATTTAACAGGAAATGATGTCATAACACACTGCTTGAAAGGCGGCCAATCAGTCTGCACTATTTCCTCCACAGCTAAGCGCCCTTGCCTTCAACCTTCCCTGTTCTTTGGTTAACCAGATATTTGCCTCCTAGTTCCATAGATTAGAAACCTTATCTGAAGGAAAGTATTTCAATCAGATAGGGAGCTCATTTGTGTAACCCCAGACTTTCAGATAAAGGAATAATTATTGGTTTGGAAGAAGTCGCCCCAGACTAGTTGTAGGTATGGTCATCACGGTCATCCTAGGTTTGGTCATTGGTTTGCTGAAATTAATCTGAACTTCAACAATATTTATCATCAGTATAGTTCCTATTATTTGAATTGGGGGGTATTTAGTGTCCTCTGACATTTCAAGGTCAAAGATTGGCCCAAACCCTTTCAACTTCACTTTTCCATCCAAAGCTCAGCTGGGTAAAATTATGAGTCAATGTCCTAGAAGGGCTAACTTCAGGTGAATATTTTTGAATACGAAAATAAGTTATGTACAAAATTTTGTTAATAGCTTTAAATGCAGTTCAGGACAATCTAGAGATGCTCTTCTAGGGCTGTACCTGTCATAATCTGCAAGCACGTAGATGAGAAAATTTGAATATTGGCTAACATGTCCAGCTATATCTAAAACAAAATATGACAAGTTACAGAACATTACGATCATCCCTCCCAACATCTGCTTGGAGTCCATGCCTTTTCTGTCAGCAGACCTTGACAGGCCTTGTTAGAGCCTGGTGCAGAGGCGCAGGGTGGTCCACATGTCTGTGGGACAAATCAGGACCATCCTTTGATATCTGATACAAATTCACAGGAAAGCTGCACATGCTGTTGATTACAATAAAAGAAGTACCAAAATTAAAGATCTGAAAATACCTTGTGAGCTTACTTGAGAAAAGTGAGAAGGAAAGTAGAGTAAGAGGAAGTCGTGGGTGGGGACCAGAAATGGTCATCAGCTCTAATTTCTGCCACACAAAAACAAGCTGATGTTTTAGGGTGTGAGTCATGGTGTCTGAGAGTGTGCTGGTCTAGCTACCAGCTGATGAAATAGATACTGTTTGTCTGAACTGGCATGGCTTCTATTTTCTGGTTTAAAGTGGTGTATGAGACAGTCTAGGACCTGTAGAAGATTGCTGGGTCTGATTGTCCTCTGAGTGTGTCTTGAGAAGACATCTGATTCAGTCTTGTTGTTGCAGTGCAAGTTCTTGCCCCAGGCTGACCATTACATGGGTCACTGCCCTGGCAAAGATAAAGTCTTATGTGTGGTCAACCTTTGAGGCTCAAAGGATGGATAGCAGTCTTCCTGATAATTGAGCTTTTCCCTGAAAAGATCGGTGCGCCCCTTGCATAACTGTATCGATAGAGACACAGGACATTAAAGTGCAAGCTTTGGTTCACATATGCCTTAGGTTGTATGGTGGCTGCTTTGGTAGTTCAGTCCCAACTCCCATTGTGAAGACGTTGTAGTTATATTAGTTTCTATGGGTGGCATTTTTTATCACATTTGTAATTTTCTTGATCTAGTTTCTTGGTCATCATGTTGGTTGGGGGGGAACAAGTTCTTGCTCCAGGCAGACCATTACATGGCTCACTACCCAGGTGAGATAAGTCTTATGTATGGTCAACTTTAATGTTCAATAGAGGTAGCTATCTCTTCTACAATTAGTGTTCCTCAGTCACCTGACAAGCCATAGCTATTGACACATCAGGAATAAAAGTATGATTTATGCAGTTTTGGCCCAGGCGGCTCCTAATTCTGTTTTCAAGCGGAAGAGCCGCAGGATGCAGGTTCCCCAAGGTGGGACTGGTAATCACCTTTGTATTGTTCTTGCTCAGACTGGATGAGTGATGAAAATTGCTCCGGTTTCCTGTTTCTGGAAGTCAATCAAGTCTCAGGGAAGGCGATCTTCTCTAGGTGCGATAGAAGACGTAATCTGTAATCCTGTTTGGATTTGCAGATTTGTCTCTGCACTCAAAGGATTGTATAATCTAGGAACGCTTATTACAGTATAACTGTAGTAATAGTCTTGGAATTACTGGCTCTTGGGGATGATGAGTCGTTAACTTACCATATTGTTAAAGATTCCAAGTTTGTCTGATATAACATGTATTGAGCCTTTTTTGTAAATATTCATGAATATCTACTCGAAACAAGCCTGTGCTGCACAATATTCAACTTCAATTCATGTAACCCTGGATCAATGGAATGACTTGAAACTTAGGATATGTAAATGAGAGTCCACCCTGAAACACCTGAACGAATCCCCAGCAAAAAAATGTAAGATTCGTGCAGCACTGACTTGTGCATAGTGGATATTCATGAATCCTCCACCATCACAAAGACCTGTTGGGGTTGATAGTTCTGTTAGAACGATTCCTGTCAATTCCGTCAACTTTCCCGTCCACCACGGGATTACGCCTGCCAACAGTGGCTGACATCGTCCATGGATCAAGGCGAGCTCTGTCCCCTGAATGAGAAGGCTTGACCAGGAAATTGGCAGGTGATGGAGACGGGAGCCCTCACCCAATATGCGAACGCTTATCTCCCGGTCCCAACACCATTCCGTCGTATCGCGGAGCTTTGTCGATATGGATTTCTTCAGCGTCGCTGGTGATGATGCTTCTTGGAATCCTGATGAAGTCACTGTCTTGCTGGTTCCATAAATTCGTTTTCAGTTTGCTCTGCATAAATGTTTGGGCACAGTGAAAATCTGGAGTGCAAGCTGGAAGTTATGTTAGTTAATGTCAACTTAACCAAGATCTCTTTTGCCTCTCTGAGTATACAATGTATATGATATGTTTTTAAAGGCATAAGTATGGTAAACGGCTGCCTATGTTAACCTGAAACAACCCCAGGTTATCACCAGTAGTGTCCTTCACCTTGACTTTGAAGGGAGGAACTGGTGTCAAATCATCAAGAAGTTGGCACTAGTAGATGTTCCCCACTTTAGATTTGGACAGAATCCAGAGTAATCCTGTGCTATGGATGAAGGCACATGGGACATGGCCCAAGTTTAGCTGTCCTGTTGCATGATGTAAAGGGCCATTCCATGGTGATACATCATGTGCAAGTAACTGACTGTAAAGCATCAAGAAGTTCGCACTATCTGTGTCCCCACTTACAGGTTGGACACTGTCCAGAGTAGGCAGATGCTTCACAAGATCACCCATGGGACACTGTCCACAGGTAGTGCCCTGTCTGAAGATACATGAGGCCATCCCAGCGATTGTAATGTCACCATAGCCCTTTACACCTGGCTGTCTTGTTGTTTGCTTAACGGCTTTGGCATTGTTCAAACTGACACAGTACGCATTACCGAGATAAAGCAGGGCCTATATGTCTCGGTATAAGTGTTGTTGGTAATTCTTGAATGTCTTACCATTAGGAATGTTTTGGGCCATTACGTTTGAAAACACTTGGAGTCCAGACCGTTACGATAAGACATACTGAAGCTAAAGTATGTTTTACAAAACTGTTGAGAAGATTTCTTTAACCTTAGGTGAATGATATATCTTATTTGTATGTCCAAGGTAGTGGAGGATAGAGTGGTAAATTTCATTCGGTATGCTTGAAATATGTATTATGGTTGCAGTTAGAAACCAATATTTTCTTCATTATGTTCGTTAGCTAGCCCAATTGGCCATAACATTACTATTTCAGTCGTAGTTGTCTTGCCTTCTTCTTGCTTGTCTGTAGATCAGTAGTGATTGACATGTGGTCCTGGTAGCGACGACTGCTCCTGTTTACCTGTTTGTTTGGGAGTAAACGCGTAGGGCGGAGCTCAGTTCAACTGCAAACTCTCGGAACCTACAGAATGCTTTATCGTGGCAGGACCCAACCCCCCAATCCGCTTAAGCAGATTAGGGTCAATTATTGACATATTTCTTCCCCTTTATAATGAGACACATGGCCCAATTAGCAGACATCGATGGAACCTGCTAGATAACCTGTCCTAATTAGATGAAATTCCTCCAGTTCTCAATAAGTCGGTGGTGCAATCCCGGCATTCAACCACAACAGTAGCTTGGGGCCAAGCAAGGGTCATCAAAGTGCTCGTTACGACACCGATATGGAAGCCTAGAACGTAGGTAGCATTTATCTACTTTCTAACAATAGCCACGATGTGAGTCGTTAGACTTAACGAAAGCCTGAAATTATACTCGTTATTGTTAAGACCCTTTGCCCTTTGGGTATTGTCTTGAGGGCTGTGGAGCTGAGTATAGTTATTACCCCGCTTAACTACAGTATTGGGTGTGTGCAGGGGTATGGGCCACTGTGATGTATAATTTGCAGAGGATTAAGCCAATGCTTCAATCGGCTAGGAAACACCTGTGCCTGGCATCCTGTTTGTGAGATATCAGGCTTTGGGTCAGGTGGACCATTTCCCCCCTCATAGAAACGTTGTCTCAAGGATTTAGGTTGTTTTCCTGGTTGTTACCAGCCAAACTGCCTGGATTTCCCAACAAATTCTAACTGAATTTAGAGTAATTCCAGGTAAACAGGACTTTCCCCTCCAAACTTGCAAATGTTGCCCAGGGATTTGTGTGGTTAGTACGGTCGTTACCAAGGGAATCCAACCAAACTACCTGGATTTCCTTACAAATTCTAACTGAATTTGCTGTAATTCTGGGTAAACTGTAGGCTTGTGATTGGAAAACATCATTTGTCACTTAGGAGAAAGAAAGGCTCCAAGTGTAACTACCAGGATTTCCTGACGACTTCAGACTGAATTCAAGGCAAACAAGCTTGTGATGGGAAAAGTAAAGTTTATCCTAGTTTCAGCCAAAGGAAGACTCCAGTTAAGTCTGTGATAATTGGGAACGTCTTGCAGTACTGAAAGTGATGGCTACCTGCCCAAAGTTCAGCCTCAGCTTACACAGGTGCAGGGTCGGGCTGTGTGATAATGAGAACAGGTTGGTGGAGATTTACGGCGACCTGAAAATTGTCGGGGTCAGATTATGGCAGGGATTACAGCCTGTCAATAAAGAGGATTGTTGTCATTAATTCGGAAGTGCCATGTCACGCTTGCTAAATATTTAATTCTCAAATATGAGAGCGTAGCCTGGCTGGGAGCGTAACCAGCCAGGTTACGCTCTTGTGTTTTAAAACAGTACCACCAGCATATCACTCAAGCCTTGGCACAAGTGTAGATCCTTTTCATTTTGCTGTTTAATCTTAGACTTTTTTCAGACAGTGAAGATGCATAACCAGGTACCAATGATTATGCAGGGTTCTACCTTTGGGTATTTTTGTTTATTGAGTCACTACGAGAAGATCAAGAGGACAAGTTGTCTATCTTGTACTTTCTCTTGGAAAGTGTTGCACTCATTTGGACTAGTGGATGTTAAACTGTGGTCCTCCATTCATTATACTCGCTTGAAAGAGCAAGAGGAATTTCTCCCAGTACATGAAAGCGCTACACTGTACACAGCATCTGTCTATCTTGTCACCGCTAGTAAAAGACTAGCTTTCTGCAGGCTAAACAGGATTGAGATATATTTCTATTTCACCGGTCAGAATGATTACCCCATCTGTTTACTGGGTTCTATGGCCAAACTGACGAGTCCCTTCTGAAACATCTTTGCCAAGTCCAATAGATCTTTCCAATCAACTTGTGTTGTCTGCCATTCTGTGGCTTGCAACCGAGCTGATAAGTGTTAACACGGGTTTATGGGATCCACTGTTGATGGCTTTTGAGTCATGGAATGGGGAAAGAATGGCTCCATTAAAAGGATCATATAATTAGTCCATCTGCCATAGTTACAGTACTGTACATCAAGAAGTAGCTCTCTTTCTGGATTTGTTAAATTTCCCTCTCCACAGTTGTTAAATTTCTGCAGTAGATCTAAAGAAAAAAATCGCAAAAATGGTGGATGTTCCCTGGTGTAACGATTTTAAATGCGTGCACTAAAAGAATCAATTTTTGAATGGGATGGCACGGACGATGAGACTGATAGAATGTTGACTGGCCTGCAGTTCTAGGATATCCTGCTGGGGGTACTTCTATAAACATGGCTGTAAACTGTGCAGATATGTTTTACTCAAGATCATACAGTACGCTAGAAACATAGTATTAGCCAGTCTAGTGAAGCTGAACAAACCTCAAATGTAGTAGTCATGTTGCCCCAAAACTTAAATCAAATCATATCTTAGTCTTGGTTGTTTAAGTCATTGTAATGTTTTGATATAGAAGAACACACGAAAGCCAGAGCGATCTTCCATTTCATCTTGATTGCATTTGAAACCAAAGAACCGAATAATTTTTCATATCAAGCTTTTACAAGGACAAAAATGAAGAAAAGTTGGATTAAGTCAACCATTACTTCCCCCTTGATATCTCATTACCAAAGCTCATACGGCTTTGAATGTTTCTCATTACCAGCTAACTCAATTGAAGTGTATACATATTGCATGATCTAGACCTTAATTCCTGTAATCTGTTTGCAGCAGCAATATAATAGATGGTAGAAAGGCTACAAAACACCACAAGGTGATTCGATTAAGGCGATAGCTATGATACTTGCAAGTTCGGCCATTAATTCTACGCCCTCCCTGTAACAGATAGGTTTGAAGGTTGGTAGGAATCGAGTGTTGCTATGTTGAAGCTCTAATAGGCCAGATGTTGCTTGGAGGCTTGTATCATCGTTGCCACAATACTTTCATTACTTGCCCTGGGTCTACCTTTGCCTTTGGGATTTATCTGCGAGCTGATACAGTGAGGGGTGCGGATGGTTGCACAAGGGCAGGTACTGTTTGCGAGACAGGCAAACAATAGGCTGCGAGGGGAAGCGGGTTGTTTGACGGATATTCTGTCACCTGTCCTTGGTTCAGACATATGTCTGGACAGGGGTCATTAAATGTCTTTATCTTCTGCTGGTGAGGTGTTCAGGACAACGTGCGCTTCCGCTAGTGACAAGGACAAGTATTGGGACTTGCGAAAGGTATAGATTGTGTTTTGTTGCAGTGCCTGCTTCTCTCAAAATGGTAAGATTCTGTCATGGTTCACTGTTCTTGTATAGATATCTTCATTTTCATAAGTTTTGTAGATTTAGTGTTAAGTTTTTTTGTCCTTTTGGTATACGTTAAAGGCTGTAGGCAAAGGGTATTGTCTGGTTAGGGTTGCCACTGAGTCAAGGCTGGTACAAGAAGTCTTACAGGTATTTTGTCTTTTGAGGTTTAGGTGTCAAAAGTTTGGATGCGTTACTCTGTGACGAGGTTTCGCACTGGCGCACAGACTTCAACAGGTTATTAGGAAGCAAGGAAAGGAGTTCCCCACAGGCTCGGTGTGTTTTTGAGTAATGGTGTTATCTTCTCTTGGTAGGCAGCCAGGAAAGCATGTGATGTATTGATGGTGACAGGGCCATGACAGTGACGGTTTTATCAAGCACGGTTTATACACTGAACCCAAAACTTTGACATTTCAACGAGTGTATGTTGGGGATTTAGGTACAAGATATTCAAACATAACTTGACAGCCTGACAGGTTCTGTTGGAATCTCCAGGCCCTAGAATTTCTTGGGAGAATACGAGACGTGCCAAATATCAATTATACCCTCGCTTGTGAATTAAGTGGCAGAAGGATGTTGCTGACATTTGGAGAGTGGCCTTTAAACGTGGATTGCTTCGAGATTTATGCCTATTGGCGATGATGAGACATCACACCCTGCTGCTCTCATGTATACATTTTCCACCAACTTGGCTCCCATCCTTGCGTGTAATTCAGGAGCTGATCATTCCATCCTCCATCTGTTGGAACATGTAGGGGGAATACTGTTTAACACTTGATTACCTTCAATTTAGGGTGCAAGGAGGGGCCACCGCCCAAAAGGTGCCAGCTGGCGGGAGGTTGGCTGGGGAGTGCTTTTCATTTGCTCTGACCTGTATGTAGAAAAGGAGGAATTTCTCCAGCCGGTGAATTCCATCATACAGACCAATTACCTACCAGATTGCCTTGTAGCCGCCGAGTCTGTGTGTTCTCTTAAGCTTGCCTGCAAAAATTCCCACCTGTAATGGCAGCATGCGCCGTTCTTCCTACTTTGATTGATACCTTAAAGGAGAAATGATGGACTACATGGTACTGCTGTAAAAAGTGTGGCCGCAGTAAATGGGGGCCTGAGTTTATTGTTCCTCATTCAGTGGAATGCTTCCATGGCTCATTAAGAGTCATTACCGTTGACCTTGCGGTGTTGTGAGACGTTCCTCAGCGTGGTAATTGCCGGTGCTTCTCCGCTGATTGAGTCTCAAGGCTGGTCGAAGTAAACAGGCTCATCCTTTCCCTTGGACCGGCTCACCTGGAGGTGTGGCATTTCAAAGACGTGGGACAGCGTCCTAATTTGATATCCTGAAAGTACCTTGCTGAGGTCCAAGGTTTTACTGTTTGGTGTATCCTTACACAATGTTGTTTTTGATGCAGGCTCATCTGTTTCTTTAGCCCTGTTCTTTAGCGGCAGGTAGCATTTCATAGAGAAAGTAGAAGAACCTTGTTGAACAGGTTATTGCTTGGTGCATCTTTTAGCCATTTTATGCAAATGTCTGTGATAACATAGTAGCTTTTCTAGTCAGTAATGCATATGTCTTTGATAGGTTTTCTAGTCAGGAATTTTCACCTGCAGGTATTCTTACTGTCTTTACTGCTGGAAAGTCAATGATTTAGACCATCCTTGAGAAGTGCTGATTTTGATTGAAGTTCCTGAGATGATATGTTTTTATTCATTGACTAGCCTTTCTAATATGAATTGTTCTTGTATTTCCTCTCTGCAGATATTCCTACCGATTGCTGCTAACTTGATGAGACAGATGTGGTTGCAGTGAGCATCCGACTGACGACGTGACAAGTACTGTACATAACAGGGATTTGAATTACCGAGCGAAGCAAGATGGAGAAACGGAGCAAGTACAGATCACGAGGAAGTCTGCCTCGGGACAGGGTTGCTCGCTACAGCTCTTCTGCTGACGAGTATAGTGAACACAGGTCGTGTGGATATAGTTCTGATGAGACTCTTAAAGCGTATGAGAAATATGGCAAATACGACAAATACAACGACAGATATGACCCTGCTGTTGGAGACAGGACAAGCAGATCTAGTGCAGGTTGGTGACTTTTGTACATTTGCTAAGTTAAAGATGAAGATGACTTTAGACTTCCACAATGTAGGGTTTCAGAGCTGCTTAAAATTGTAGGAAGAAATATACAGTACTCCTGAACCTCTGAAATTTCTGTAAATTAACCCTAAGTTTTGAATAATTATGGATTTTGTATTTGAGAAAGATTTGCAGTGTTATATGGACATTTAGCAAAGATACAAACATTTTGTGAAAGAAATCAACTTTATTTTTGGTAGTTGTAGCTACAGTAAAGTTTCAAGGCATCTATCGTCTCCAGGATGTTCTGTCTGAACACCTGCTTGTATCAAGGAGGTTAACCTTAGGATATACATATATAATCCTGAGCATTCATTTGATGTAACACAACCAGCCGCCAGAGCATACCTTAAAAGCTTGTACATTACATAAAAGGGCAGATATGCCAGTTGATACATAGTCCAAATACGCGATCCCAGACAATTTTGACAGTTATTGTACACACATGCCATACGCCCTTTCCCCGCCAAATCCCTAGTTTGAAATCACCACGATATTTTGTAATATTTCATGTTTTTTCAAACAGAGGGCGCCCTAATCTCTCCGATATATTTCAACTTCATGAATATTCCACTCAACCCCAGAGGGGCTCTATATTTTTGGTGCGTGCTGGAGAATGGAGAGCGATCCACTTGTAGCAGGCCCTCAATGGGGTGTAATCATGTTCTGGGTCGATCCCGGGAGCCTGTTGGAATCCAAATGGCAGCAGATTTTCCCAGCAATGTTAACTTGAGTGTGGATCTGCATTTAGATTCGCAGGGACTGGGGCACGCTGAGCAAAGAGAAAGATTTGTTATTGGACTATGAAATGTGATACCGGAAAGATTTTCTGTGGGATAAGCTGTGTGCATTTGTTTTCCGTAGAAGCACTTTAAGCCTATACCATTTATAAGCGATGTATTGCTATTGCCTGAGGGTAAGATAGACCTTCAAAGTACTCTGTAGGATTAAATCATATCTTAATGGACCAAATTATTGACAATTATCTTGCAAGTTAAAAAGCTTTGACGAAGAAGTACTTTGTTTTGGCTTAGATCTTACAGTGATTCATCTCATGAATCATGATTGTTATGATTTTATCATTTTTGGGTCCATCTTGCAAAGTAGATGAAAATGTAGGATTTTATGTTACAGACAGCAATGACTCTATTCTATCACTATGTGCTACTACCACAAGTCATTAACCAGTGATAGACCAAACATTAAACAGTCAATATCAAAGGTATTCAAACAAAGTACTTGCAACATCTGGCAAATGCTCCAGAGGAAAAGTGCCTCTATTGTACCAGTCTTTGATTTTCAAAGAATGGGCTTCTAAAAGCTCTTATCTCTGTTCTTTGGCCTTTTTTCCACAGAGATAGTTTTTTAACTCTTCCTATGTACCATGTGGCACATGGGCTTTTAGGTCTTATGGGGGGAGGATTTGTCCGACCATACAGGCTATTGCACTGATTGTAGCTTAGTAGATTCCGTCCTCTTTCTTGCATGCTTAATGACTGTGATTAAGGCTTGAAGGCTGGAGAATGCTCTAACCCAGGATCCCCCTCAACATATGGCAAATGAAGCCCCGTCATTGTGCAACGGACATAGGGTTTTCCAGGCCTCTTCTTGTTGCTGAGGAAACCCGATTGTCATGGAAATTCTCTCCCTGACACTAACGTGACCACAAGAGGTCCAACATTTCCTGGGTTGTGGACCCAACATTCCAATCTTCATTTTCTGCGGTTTACAAACTTGAAGTCAATAAAGAACATTGCCACTTCCCAAGATTTCCCTCTTGGTAATAGATTAAACATCTCAAGGGTGTACTCAGGAAATAATCAATGATTGTTTTTGTGCTCATCCCCATTTTCGCTAATGGTACATGCCCTATTGTGTGACCTTATTACAGGGCAGGGGGATGGACCAACAACCAGTATTTGTGTAAAGTACACAGGCTTGGGCAGTCCGTGTGGAGAACACACAAAAACTTGACACAGTTCTGTGCAGCTTCACACAACAGTCTCTCCTCTGTGTTTTCTCATGTGTAGGCACGGATGTGACTCTCACCGCAAACAGCCCACGCAATAGTGCGGACATCGGAGCTGCCTACATTCCAAGCTTTGTCAGTGGAGCCGAAGGCGACGAGGACACGGACGGGGAGAACTTCGACTCCAACCTGGACGAACTCGCCAAGGTTGGTTCTCTCACTCACTTCATTAATCTAGACTGAACACCCTTCCTTTGGTTTGTTTGCGCAGTTGATGAGTTCTGTTTGTCTGGTAGCACCTCTCCAATTGGATTACCTGAAACGCTTCCTTTCTGTTGAGTACTCTTAGTCTTACTACAGGGAAATTACACCAAAATAACAACCATAGACATGGACCTTTCAGGAGATCTAATGTTACTCTTTGAGAAAACCCCATAACGACTGTTTAAAGAAATGCCAACTCATAATCAGGAGCCTTTAGTCCTGCTTTCTTCCTTTCTGTGAGACACTCTGTTTTACTTACAGGAAATTATAACAGAATAACAACCATCAACATGAAATTTTCATTAGATTTAATGTTATTCTGATAACTAGTTTTAGAATGCAAACTAGGCATGGCAGGAGCCATATGCTGCCTTTTTCCATCACACAAGAAGAACATGTTGCCTTTCAGTTTGAGCAGCTGCACTTTTTAATCCTTTCATGTACTACAAAACATACAAAAGGCACAAGGGGAAGGCATTCCTTTCAACAGAGAAAACCTGCCACAACGAGTAAAAACACTCCAAACTTGGGATCAAATAGTTGAAAGTTTTCTTGGCAAACTTCACTTTTAACAACCCTCAGGGGAAATAATCGACAATGCTTGTTATTCCATTATCAGTGTAACCTGTTTAGCAAGCTCTGCTTAATTCAGTTACGAAGCTTGTAGCACATGTTCATGTCAGTGACCCTAATTCCCTAGACCAGAACTAGGACAATCATACTTTATTGAATTATTTCAGTAATGAAACCTTGTAGAAACTGGCTTTTTTTTTTAAGGGTAAATATTATGGATGCTGTGAGAAATTTTGCTGAAAGACAAATGGTCAGATTTCTGTTTGGTACTACTACCAGTGATTTTCTACTAAAGTGGTAAGTGCAGTTATATATCCTGCTGGGGGAAACCAGTTCCTGCCAACTTCTTCCCAACTAGGGGAGAATAATGGCTTTTCTCATCACTTCCCGGCCAACTTGGACAACATCCATCACACATGCATAACCCCTGCATTTCAGGCGAAGATGAATTGATTTTTTTGACAACCGTTATTCTTCCTACCGTGCGGGCCTCGTATCTGTTTAGTGCAGCGGGGGAAGATGCACGCCCACCGAGGAACCGACAGACAGTGATAAAGACGTGCTCCGAGAACATACGTCAAGAAAGAAGTCTTCCACATCATCGGTTTATTGATTGAAGCCTGCTGCGGGCTACAGTGTATAATTTCATGCAACCTCCCTCCCCTCCGACATCAAAGAACCTGTTTTGGATGTGACGGTTGATGAAGCCTTGATTGACAGGGACCTGGCAACTAACAATTTCGGCACGCAAAAACCTTGCGGTGATCGAACTGTGCTAAAAAAGTTCAATACCAGACATTCCGACCTTTGTTGATGGTGATGTTAAGTAAACTGAAGCCAGGCACATTTGTACTGTAGTCATTTGCAGCGACCTCTGCAAAGTAACCAAGAGCTGCCCATTCATTTTTGTCAGGAAGTGCTTAGTTATGCAAAAGGTATTCCTTTCAAAGCACCCCATGTGTTACGCTTGAATTCTGCCATTTAGAGTAACGGAATCCCAGCAAAGTTTCATCACTTCTGAATGAAAGGAATTTTTCCATACCTCAAGAGGCTCTTGTAATGAAAGTAGGTAAAAGTTACTCATCGGAAGGAATAATCGTCTCAGTATACGTTAGACTACGCTTGGAGGGGATGATCTCACAGCAAATATTTGTTTGGAAGGCATTAGTGCCTTCCTGTGTACACACCACTGCTTTGTGCGCTTTGTGAGTATCACGTAAATATCACACACCCCACAAGTCCATCGTGTGAAAAGAGGACAGTTATACATTTGGCAGAAACACCTCCAGTTTATCAAGAGGTGATTTTAGCTAACAGACCGTGGACGAATCAATATGGCCGCAGCCTTTTGTCCCTACACAGTAGACTCCCTGCAGGCGCTGTGGGTTTTTAAAAGGAAATGTGAGGCCCTTCGTTTCAAAACGCCTGGAAGTATGGGTCTGTATCAAGTCAATTTATCAGCCAGGCCTTTATGCTGGGAAACTGCCAGGTCCACATGCGGACACTTCTGCCCTTTCTCATGCAAATTTGCCGACATTTTGCCAAGAAGTAACGTAATTGACAGAAAGGCTGGCAGCAAGATGGTCTACTTGTAGTCTTCTTTGTGATGATATCTCGTCTGTACTTTCACTCTTTCCCTTCTTATGAGTGTACTCTCTCTCTTTGTTTGTGCCCTCCACTGAGAAGAAAGGATACATTCAGGTAATGTAGTCCCTATCTTTTCAGCAGTTGAGTATTTAACAGTTGTAAGAGGTATGGTTATCACTTAAAAGTGGATGAAACTTGGGTTTGTATTTGATACCAAATGCACCCATAGAATATTAGTTGATGTAAGCGAGAACAATGTATTTCTAATTTCACCTATTTCACCTACCTTTCTCTTTAGATATAATTTGATGAATTTTTTACCATTCCAGCTTGTGCAAAAAAATAAATATATGGTGTTAAGCGATTCCTGGCAGTTGAGCCTGCAATGCATCATATTTCATATGGATGTACATATCATTATTTTCCTCTTCATCCCATATGTACAAAATGTGCATGTAGATAAGGGTCCCAGCTGGTACAAGTGGATAGAAACCCTTCCCCATAAGTCATTCCTTCTCCTATGTACACTCTCCTATCTTGTTTCCCCTGGATCGTCCGTCTTTTTTTGTCTAATTTTTTCAGTAGATGTACATATAGTTTGTCTCTATTATGCAATTTGTGCAAAATTATTCGCGGAGAAGGCTTACCGACCCAGGACCCACGGTATGCATGTCAATTTATTTCCCCTTTCATTCTGCCGGAGCTCTTACGTCCCTCTGAAGTGTACTGAATTTGTTACTGTCGGAGAGTCTATGCACAGCGTTTATCTGGATTATGTGGCTACAGATATTATATGCCTTACCTTCTAGGAATTATAATGAGCTTTGAAGATGTAATACCGAAGTTCCTTGAGAGACAGGCTATTACCAAAGTAATTTCCAAACCCCTATCACAAGCCTTGCTGCTGGAAGTCACAAGTTCCATCTCTCTTTGTGGTTCTGGGGAGATAAAAAGGTAGAGGCGGCAACTGTATTGGAGACTTGCTTCACCAGAATAATTGATTTTCCCCCCTCATTCATACGTTGCTAGCTGGGGCCTCAAGGCTTGACAGAATTTCTGCAGTAGTAGTGTTCACTTAGAGACAGGCGCCCGGCTGGTTAGGTCAGCAGACTCGGACGTCTTGCTGTTGTTCTTATGTTGTTTCCAGAGTCCTCAGTCTTTCTCCCAGACAGTTTCTAAGGCGTTGAAAATCTGTAATTGGAGCCCAAATTGACCAGTTTGCGGGGTGCCCTCGGCAGCCTCATTGTGCTAGTGAGAAGGACACAACAAAAGCCAGCAGTCAGTCTTGCCTCCAGACAAAACTGACGCAGCGCCCTGTTGCTCGGGTAGGTTGGTTTGCGCTGAATTTTCAGAATCTTTTACCAATCTGGGACTGACGGTTCAAGGCAGAGGGAGTGCTGCAGAAAGTCTTGAGGCTGTAACGTTAATGTGTGTAAGGATGTCCTTTTCCAGACAATTGTGAATTTTAGCTCTTCTGGGTCGAGTCCCTCTAGACTAGAGGTTCCTAGCTTTTGATTGCTAAACTAGAGGTTCGTAGCTTTTGATTGTTCTTTCTGTAGCTAGTGTTCATATGTTTGACTCCTTCCAGCCCTTGGAGTTCAGTTCTCTATCCGTGTCACAGGCTCTCAGCTGTCATCTTTCCAACACGCATCTTTTGAAAGCTTTCTCGAGATGTTGACTATTGAAGTGTAAATTTGAGTTGCTCTATATTGAATATGAAAGTTATGCTATTGATGTGGAATTTCTGGTTATTGATCATTCTCATTCTAGTTCCTTCAAGCTTGGGTTTCAGTGATTATCTAGCTCATGTATGTTTTAGTCGCCGTCTTTCCAACAGATTTCTTGAGAACCCTATCATATCGAAATGAGTGATATATATTTGAGATATTCCTTGTAGGCTTTGAGAAGGGATTATAACAGTATGACTAGTGTTCCTGTGTTACTTCTAGTCCTTAGATTTATATTTATCTACATGCATCCATGTATATGCCCTCATCTCTCCAACATGTGTTAGTGGGGTTTTGTGAGGTTTTAACCCTATTGTAATATGTAATGTGGATTTTTCTCTTTTGTAGGCTATGCGGTACTGGGAGCACCAGAACAAAGGCAGCAGCAGCGACCCACTGAGAGACTCCGTCCTTTCCTCGGACACAGAGAACGAGGGCCTGGAGGGGTGCGGCGACCGCATGGCCGATGCAGGTAGCGTTGAAAACATCATCACCTGTGTTTATTGTCGTGAGTTTCGCCATTCGCCATTTTTTGTGGTGCGCGGTGGATGACAATATTCCCCATCAGCTCTCAGTGGCAGTAGTGTGCATTTGTACTCAAAAGTATAAGACCAGGACGTGATTTGAATAGCAAATTTCAGGGAATGAAGCTATTTCATTCTACCAGCTACAACTTCAAGTATAAATCAAATTGAATCAAAAATTCACCTTTTCTGACCTGATTCAAGTTTCTGGCAGCATAACTGCTATATTATTTATATTTCATACTGCTCCGTGGAATAATCAGATATTTCTTATTGATCAGCATAAATAACAGCTAAGTTTCCCCCTAAGCCTGGGAGCCCAGTCAATACCGAATATGTCTGAGTTGCAGTTTTGTCAGCCATCAAATATGAAGCACTGCTCTAGGCTATCATTTGTTCATTGCAAAATGTGCTCATATTCTACCTGTTGGGGTCCCTCCCTTGGGTATACGTGACACCCACAAGGATACTGAAGTGTGTGAGGCCACACAAAGTTATTTCCTTGCTTCCCAGACATTTAAGGTATAATTGAACTGAGAGGACAACATGATAATAGACAGGAAAATTTGCAATCGAGTGTGTTTGATCCTTAGAATTAGATACATGTACACCAAGGCAAAAACCTAGCCCTCTCTTTTTATTCATTTTGAACTTTAATTTTCTAAATCTAAGGAGTAAGAAGTTAAACTGGTGCGCCCATATCAGGGTACTGTGGTGTGTTATAGAGAACCCTTCTGTTTGTTCTGTTTTTAGCCAACCTTTAAACCACCTGCGTCTATACGCAAACACAGAAGTGAGCAAGCACTTATTACGTTCTGATTTTACCGTTTCCCTGAGTTACATAATGCCTTTGCTAATCCAAACAAGCTGAAGTGAATTAGTAGTTACAACAAATAGGAAGAGAGAAATGGGGAAACACTCAGATGCCTAAAGCCAAAAGTTCAATATTTACATGCAACAAAAGAGCAACTGCTGTGGTACTTAAGAGTGTGTATAAGCACCTCTGGGGACTGTATTGTCACCATTAAAAACAGCCATAAGATATGTGTAGTGCTCTACACTTTCTCTGATTAATACCAGAAAATCAGCCTTTGTGGAGCCCCAAATTCATAACATGTAGAATTCCAGATGTTTCATGATAAGTACTTGATTTGTGTGAATTAGCGTTATGAATTGCCAGCTGGCATTTCTAATTCGGGACTGAAAGTATTGAAAGCAAACCTGCACATATTCAATGGGGGACAATGTCTGCAACGATCAATTTAGCATGGTTGGGACATGTGTGGGCTTGTCATGGGCTAAAACGAGAGAGATTTAGGTTGTAATTGTCAAAGCATTAGGAGTGACAGGGGCTGGCAAAGCTAGATGGATGCCTGGAAATCAGGATGCAAATGTTTGTGGGGGGATAATGATCCATCATGGGGATAGCAACCACACCAGGCATGAGTGCCGCGCCGCACCATGAATATTCATCCAAAAGTCTTGCCGTATCAATGCTCGGAAGCGGCCATGTAATGGCGTGTGTAATCACGTATGTGCGGAACATTTCTCAACGTTAGATTGATTTCGCTGCAGTGGAATATTTCATGTGAGAGTGTATACAACGCTTTTGAAACACCTGGTGCCCAAGTTGTGATACATACATCACAGGCGCGGTACGGGGAACCCTAATCCCCGGTGTGTGTGCAGATGCCATTTTGATAATGCCGTCTAACCCTGGGGAACTTAGTTATAAATCCAATTTGCAAGATGCACGGCGGCGCGAAAGTACACCCCACAACCTGCCGTCATATTTTAGCAGAATCGTGGCTGATTTCCCCTCCATTCCTGTGATGTACTGCCATTTTGTGTGCGCTAAATGACATTGTAATGTCAAATGTAAATTGCTACGGGGAGGATTTGTTCGTAACCTGTCGAAGTCGGACAGAATGCACAATAGCTATTGCTGCTTAGCATCTCCGGGGACCCATAATAAGCGCAAGTTCATTAAAATGATTGCCGAGTTATGATGGTAACATCGTAAATAGCACAAAGTGGAGATCATTATTTTGCGTAATGGCTCCGGCGTAGCAGAAAATGGACAACGTGCGGTACGGCGGACATCCCCCGGGACTGACAATTTATCTGGAAGTGAATTAAATTCAGCGTGATGTGTTGTAGTCAAGCTGGGACACCTGTTGTGGGTTGGTCGAGTGCATATACAGGGACTGCGAAATGTAGATGACTTTCCAATCCTTTGTTTTAAGCTTTTATTGCTCAAAGAAGATATGATCATCATGTGTATAGGGACTACCAAATGTACGTGACTTTGACTTGGTACTTCTGAGGAAATGTCATTATCTACCAATTGTGAATGAAACTCCCGGGATTTTGGCTTTAATATTCCTTTGGGCCACAAAATGTACTTAACTTTGCTCTCCTGTTTTAAGCTTTTACTCGAAATTGAGATCATTATCTACCATTTGTGAATTAAACACCTGGGATCTCTGCTGTGATATTCCTTTTGGGTGGTGCGTGGGCAACAAAATGTCCTTGACTTTGGTCTCCTCTGTTTCCAGCTTTTATAGTTTCAAGTAAATGCAATCATTATTAACCAGTTGCCCAGAATTTTTATTATAACATTCATTTTCAGTCATCAGAAATACCTAGGGAGTTAGATAAGGTTTATAAAATGCACTTTGGTCACCTTGGTTGCAGGCTTTTAGTAGATTCAAGAAAAGGCAATCATAATGTAATCGAATTGCAAATTAAGCACCAGGGAATCTTCGCTGTAATATTCCATTTGTGTCTTACAGGGGCTGCAAATTGAACTTGACTTTGGTCCCTGTGGTTATAAGCTTTTAGTAATTTCAAGGAAATGGTATCATTATCTTCCCATTGTGAATTAAATACCCGGGATATCTGCCCTCAGGTTCATTTTGGGTCATCAGAGAAATGGGTTCTTAATGTAAACTCACGCTATGCTGAGCTCAGCAGTAAGGATCATAAATGAATATTTGAGTACTTCTTGAGATGTAGGAGGTATTAAGAAAACATAGGCTGCCACTGAAAACTGACAGGGATATGTACCAATGCTATATTGCATGCTGGAGGGTAAGGTAGGTGGAAATACAGGATATGATAAATGTTGAATGAGACAACATTAAGGTGAAGTTTTTTTATGAGTATAAACCTGTTCAGGTGAATGAATACTAATGATGGTGTACTAAATGACATGGAATTAATAATGTTTTAAGGTGTCTTATTGGTCTCCTGGTTACAGATGCCTTTTCTCATGAAAAAAGAACCGAGCAGTCATTAAGTCTAAGGGTGCAAAAATGTGTGGATACTAATGTCTCTTAACTCTTCTTTCTGCAATCTGGGAACATCCAGGAAGTAAGCTGTGCTTTCCTGCATTTAGTCTACAAACTTGCCTGCTAGATTGTTGAAGCTTTGTCTCCTGCAAAGTTGGCATGTATGTATTTTGATGCATGTGCAGTGAGTGTACAAACACTGGTCTTGTCCAAATTTGCATCATATAAGTTAAGGTCTTCTTTATTCCATCTATCATTGGGGGAAATGCCTCCAGTAATACTGTATGGACCCCATATATTTGGAAGATGGAATTTCCAGATTCAAAATGACCAGTATTTACTGATGTAACAGGCCAGAATGTACCCAGGTATATTCTAGCAAGTGGTATATTTTGGCCTGCTACACTAGTCCAGTATTGAAACTGTTGTACAAGTCTACTATGTACAGTACAGTATAGTCTAAGATGGGAGAAGATAGTACTTTTACTCATGGATGAGTCCTTTCCTCCCCAGGTCTCCCCTCATCACCCAGTGGTCCAACAGAGCTGGCTTCCCCGGTATCCAGAACCTCCACCCCTTCCCCCAACCCTGGGGACACGCCCCACAGCATGTCAGGTACAAGCTTCTCGTGTTCTCTCATATTTGTGTATGTAAGACTATCAAAAACGTTCAGAAGTTTGAGTTTTTACTTGGGAAGCACTCATAATCAGCCAGTAGTGCTTGTCCCACAAATGCATGATCATTACAAATGGGCTATCAATTTGACAAAAAATGAACCAGGTTTCCAATGATTAGAAAAAAAATCAATGCTATCCATAAAGGAACAGCAGAGATATGACAACCATACTCAAAGTTTCCAAACGTTGTTTGAGGTTTAGATATTCATATTAAAGAAAGTCGTTTGAAAGCAACTTGTAACAACTATTGCCCTTTATTATCTATCAGATGACCTTTATCCATCATTTTCCAGCCTTTCTGTCTGCATGATTATAGGGGCCCTCCGCAATTTCTCAACAATTGATGGATTTAGGTCACAAGTCATGGTAGAGAAAGGTCATTGATCGCTTAACAAAAGAAGACCCCCACCCCCCAAATGATGACTCTAACTTTGAAAACTGCAATTTTCATTTTTTTTTGTAAGGAATTTCACAAGAAAAGGTTTCAACAGTTTATAAACACAGGGACTTGTGTGGCTGTATTGATCTGTGTATTGATTGATACCTATTGACTTCCAGGGGAAATTGCTCGCAATACAAACTACTCCGAGAGCGAGGACGAGTTTGAAGGGTCCTTCTTGGTCCAGACGGCATCGGGGAATGTGTACGTGCCAACCTCCTGTAAGTGTACGTGGTGCAACTTTCTTCATCTTTATGAATTATCTTTTAGTGTCTGGCAGTTGTATCTTCAGGCGAGCGAGGCTAAATAGAACATAGAATAGGCGATAAAGATGTAACTGTTCTGCAAATGTTTTTGCTGTAACAAAGTAGCAATTACTTGCAATAATGTAAAATTTCTCAGTCTGTTCATAGGAGGAAGAGGAAAACTTTCTTATCCATTTCTTGTGGGCTACCTGTATTAAGACTGCATTATTTCACACAATGCCGAGATGATTATGCCTGCAAAGCCCTCTCTCCAGCCTGAGAGGTCTGGTGCTCTAAAAGCCATGTCTCCTGTCATGATTCTCACTACTGCACCTCATGGCAACCAACCCTCCTCCAAAAAACAAGCCCTTTGACAGTTTCAAATCCTCAAATTGGTCTTGCCATTTCTACTCGATGCCTGTCATTAAAGCAGACATTAAGTTCAGTTCCAACCGTGAGCTTTCCAGCAATCAGATAGGACACAAGTACCACCAGGAGCTCTTCTTTGCAGGCGAGCTTTCTCTGGCATTATCAGGAATCAAAGTGCTCTCCAGGAGCACATCGTGGCTCGAAGTAAAGGCTATCTAGCGCTCCCAGGTTAGCATCTTCCCTGTCAGATATCCCTTCCTGGTTGACAGTTGGAAGTCCTGCCTAGAGCGCTGTTCTCTTTGTGGCATTCCTCTTCAAAAGGGATCTTAGTGATGCAGGCAGGAATTTCAGAGGAGACTTTCTGTGTTATTCAGAAGGATGGAACAGAAGAGAAGCCGTCATGGCTGGAAGTAAAGGGTATCTAACCCTTTCAGGCTAGTATCTTCCCTGCCGCATACATTTGTATCTCTCCTTACATGACATTTGAAAGTTCTGCCCTGGGTGCAGGACTCTTTTTGGCATCCCTTATCAAAAGGGATCTAAGAGATACCATCGGGAATTTCAGAGGAGCAAACTTTTAAAAGTATTCTGAGGAATGGAACTGAGAGAAAGCTTCGAGAGTGTAGGAAACATGAATTTTGTGCAGTAAGTGGAAGTACACGGGGGGCAGATATGAACTGTCAGAACACGGTTTAGATAACAGCTGAGTTTCCTGTGTTCTTCCATTATCCATATCAGGCTCGAGGGGAGAAGTTGTTGAGATTTGTAGCCAGCAAGAGAGTCAAAATCATATTTTCTGCACTGTGACATTTTAAGTGAGGCGTGCAGGAAAATGTATGTTACCAGGCTGTGGGCCGGTGGATATGGAGAAAACTTTCCTGTGATTTGAAAGATACCTGATATGTGATTCAGGGGATGATGAGACTGCCAGAAATGTATTTTTACATGCATTTCAACCAATAGCAAATGAGGGAGATAAGAGATCCTGAAATGTTACGACCTTAGAGGTTTATCTCTCGGTTATCTCATGCTTAACAGCTCCCCTCGGTGCCTTCCTCCACAAAATTTGGATATTTTTATGGAGAAGAAGCCCAGGCATAAATGAGACATGAAAATGATAAAGCAGCATTATAAATCAACCTGACAACTGCCCGAACCTTCATGCTCTGATAGACGGGTAGCTCCTATATCTAGTCATTATGGAACTTTTAGTACCTGTCCAGAAGTAAAGATCTTCCGATGATAAAAACGTCAATTTGCATTCTCTCAGCCCGCTCAAGTGCCAACGTTTTCCCATCCTTCATGAAACAGCCAGGGAAGGTGCCAATATCTCCTTATTGATCACCTGTGAGCATGGCCCCCCAATACATTGTTATGACATTTAGCCAATAACTCGGTATGCATGGCGGCGCCGGAGTTGCCACTCCAAGGACGCCCTCCCATATTTTTTAGTTCTGCTGGGAATGAGGACGTCCAGATGGAATTTATTCCGTCAGATTAACCATGTTCGCGCAGTGTCTCCTTGATCTTAGATGAAAGCTACACCTTAAGCATTTTGCAAACTGTCTGTTGCTGTTGTTTCCCTCAGTGCCTGACCAGGAGGGCTCGTGTAGAGCGCAGGAGGCTGATCAGACGTCCACACGGAGAGAAGAGCCGACGTCAGGAGAGGGCGACGTCCACTGGGCCCCAGACCCACCCGATAGGTGAGTGTGGAACTCAATTCCTGCAGAAATTAATGGATTTTATACTAAGTTTTTGTAGCCATAATTGCCTTCAGTTTACTTCATGCAAATTTGTTTCCTTGGTTACTAGTTTTGATGTACAAATCTGGGCTTTCTCCAGGACCCGTTCCTCTGTCCTGGAATGGAAACTGATGAAAATGTATTTTCCGAAGCTTAAAATGACAGATTTAACACTAAAAATCATGAGCTCCCAAACACAGAACAAAAATTTAAAGCTGGAGATTCAATCACTGAAATAGTGTACCAAGACATGAACTTTGCTAAAGACCATGTTGATAAGATAAAGACAAAGTCATTGATACTCAAAAACTTTTTAACGGGAGAGCTTCTCCATATTGTACAGTCAAACCTGTACAAGTGATCACCTTTACATAAGGACCACCTAGCCAATGTAACCACTCCCATTGCACAAGCATTAATGATCCTGTCTATAGTGGACTGCCTGTCCACATAGACAAGGTTTTGTCGGTCCCGAGTGGTCTTCTTGGGCAGTTTTGACTGTATAAGGCAACAAAAAAGAAAAAACAACCAATTGAACTGTTTTGCATGCATCTTGTATGTTACCTAATTCTTGCATGAAGAATCAGTGCAGTTCCATAACACAGATGTTTCCAGGGCATTCTTCTAGGCGGTTTTGCCCAGCCATTTGTCTAAGCATGCTCGCGTAACTGAGCAATGACTTGATTTATAAGGGTAGCATGAGGAGCGAGCTCTCAAGAAATCAACAATTCACTAGCCAGGCATTAGCAACCACAATGCTCGCCCTCAGGACAGGCCAAGGTAGCTTTCTAGACTTGCACTTGAGTTTTGGGCTACTTCAATCTCTTTCCTTGGTTCTCAGATAGTTCATCTTTTAAAAAAAGAGAAATTCATCAAGAGGTAAAGATGAAAACAGAGGGCTAGGAGAAAAACATGAATCTGTCTTTTGTTTAGTCACTCCCTGAAACCGTGTACCAAGGTAACAGATGTTGTCGTGTTGATCTTCCAGTTCAGAAATATTTCCTTCAATCCAAAAACCAAAAATTAGATTTTTGTGGCCCACAAAATTTCTCTTAAAAGGACAGTTTGGTTTTAAGACTTGTACTTGGGTTGTAGAGTGGAACAGAGGCACAATTCCCTTTGGAGAATAAAGAGCGTGTTTGTATTGGAGTGGTTGTGCCGTTGTTTTATTGATTGCTTATCCATTATGGAGTCAGCTCTTCGACATTGATTCCTAGGCACTTTGTCTATGTCGAAAGGTCTATTACGCCCCAATCTTCATTAAGGAAATGTGGCCGCCGGTGAGACTTAAGATCTCGCAGAGCGTAATCAATTTCCTTAACTCCCACGCCTGCCTTCCAAGGAGTCTTGTTTCTGGGGCAGAAAAAATGAAGGTTGACATACCTGTATTGATTCTCAAGTTTAGTAATGAGAGTTGGCACATTGCTAGCACTTAGTGTGTTGTCTTTGCTCGCAACTGTCGACGTGTGTCAGTGTTAACTGCAAACTGTCACATTACTTCAGTACTACGCTTCAGAGACGCGTGCTCTAAAAAACACCAAATCAATCTCTCTTCACTTTGTACTTTCTGCGAAATTGCTTGCGCATTTGCGAATCCTTGTGGCCCCACAAATATCAATTTGTTAGTCTTCATCCAGACTTTTTTTGAAAATTGCTGAACTGGGAATATCGATATGAAAACCGTCTGAGGGAATATCTGTCCCTTGGTACACACAGTAACATGAAGGGATACCATCTTGTTATTCAAGGTTCCCACACAGTCCTCTGTTTTTAGTCCTCCTACTTGACTTAAGTTTTAATATCTGACAACCATGGAAATGAATGTATGTGGTGTTAACAGTTGTTCTCTTAATGCATGTATTATCAAACAGTCACAGTCATTACTTCTAGATTGCTATGCCGTGTGCTCTGCAAATTCGTTTCCCCAACCACCACATTGATCTCTCCTCAATTTGTTCTTTCCCTGAAATTGCCGGTGCATTTGCTGCCATGATGACGTGCACCTTAGTGCTCTTAGATTGAGTTGGCATCCACCCAACATATATATTGGGCTCCAGTGTTACAATTGCTTTTGCTTTGCTCATGAGATTGCTTTACATGAAACATATCCCTCCTGTCGATATCCTTCAGGCAACAGTTCCTGTATCACGCGGACACCGTAGGTTCCTCGGCGGCCGTACCACTACCACCCTACTCCCTGTACCCAAACGAGAGGCCGGTTTCTCTCACGTCCACGAGCACCTTCAAGATGAAGCGACCGTACCGGTGCAACTGGCGGTGTGCTGCCATTGTTTTCATGGTGGTGTCCTTCCTCCTGGCTGCTCTACTGGCTTACTTTTTAGGTACGTATTGATTTATTTGTGCAGTCCAACCTGTATTAGGGACTACCTTTGCTTAAAAGGACCACCAGGCAATTGTGGCCACTTTTTTGTGGTCTCTAAGTCATTTTTCTCATTGAAATTCTGTCTATTACAGCAACTTTGTTCAAGTCTTTAGAGCATTTATTATAGACAACTTCAACTAAATGGAAATAGGTTACAATTTTGGGGTTTGCTCTTCTGGATAAGTTTATACACTCTGTCAAGGAAATACATCACAAACAATCTGAAAGTAGTACAAAGTATGTTAAGTACAAGAAACTTGGCAATATCAAAACGCCTCCGCTTCCGAGGGCCTGCTATGGAGACTTACATCCTCCGTCATGGCATCAACGTGAGCGACCCTTTTAGTCGTCAGATCGCTCATGTCCTGTTGAATAAGTTCAGGCTCACTGGAGTTGCATCATCTCCCAGCAGGAGCCGGGCTTCATCCGATGCATTATGTATGAAGAGTTATGACAAACACGCACATCCAAAAGTTATACCAAAGTATTGATAGATCGGTAGATCCAGTTCCTAACTCAAAACACGTTTATTCTATTTTGTAAGTTATGTCAGCATAATGAACCAAATATGAAGAGTGCAAATTTAAGAGAAAGTAATATTCAAGTTTTAGATATATCTACACACTCAAAGTGCTTGTATAGGCAGACAAGGGTCTTAACTGATACATTCTATTTTGTAAATTTTGTTAGCTTAATGCACCGAATAGGATATGTAAGAGACCATGATGATTACATATATCTGTATCTGATGCTATTTGCTGAGGCCATAAGTGCCCTGATGGCTCCATGGGTATCATAGGTCTTTCCCAAAATCTCTCCATGGCCCATTTGTATTTTCCCCTAAAGCCTGTACAAGATCCCAGCCCGCGTATTAATGCCTGTAAATGTGCTGATATGCTCCATGCCTCTTCCTCTCTCCACTCTCCCCAAACACACTAATGCACATGATGGTTTATTCATGAGTGCCCCCTGGCCAGAAGATTGTGAAGTGCATCAGCCTACCCTAAATGGTTTTACTGCTATTTTTTGTCCATATCTTTTTTGAAAGCCATTAGGCTAAAAAGTCCAGGAAGATGGCATGGTCATACCATTAGCATATCCCATATGCTATGAAGTCGCAGTACGATTGCGCTTTCCTTTATCAAAGGCTTTCTTGGCAAGATATCTGTAAGTGCAAGCAGATCTAAACAACATCCATTTTGAGGAATGAAAGGAAATTGACAAGTGTCCAGTGATTAGTGATCCTGCCTCTGGACAAAAAGGTTAAGAGTTCAAATCCCGGCTGTTGTTGCTCAACCCATTCACATACGACCGAAAAGGGTTGATGTCCTTAGCGTGGGATGCCCAGCCATCTTCCACTGTTCATTGTGCTTGTTGAAGAGAGCTGATACATTGAACCTGTTGAACACACTACTGTGACTGGCCTTGAACATTTGAAGATTTGCCATTTAAACCGAATTGAAAGTCCATTTTCTTGACCACAGTTTTTCCAGCAAGTTGGACTGAATAAAGATTTATTTCCTTTTTCCCATTTTCCCTTCCAGCGATGAGGCTGTTTGCGCTGAACTGGTCGCTGCAGCCGGACACCCAGCTGGTGAACCCTGTGAACGGTATGGACCACACAGAAGACCCCAAGCCACTCTACACACCAGGGACGGGTAGGGGTCTTGATTAGCATTCAGGGCAGGAAATAATGTTTTTTTTCTGTCTGCTGCAAAACTTGCAAAAGTTGCCAGCATTCAGGGCAGGAAATCCTTTTTTTTTCTGTCTGCTGCAAAAGTTTCCAGCTGTTAGTGTCATTTCTAATCAAACCAAATGAAGGAACTATTTTTAGTTTTCCCATAAGCACAGAGAGATGGTTAAACCCAACTTGAATGAATTGGCTTGTGAAACCAATTACATCATGTGAACAAGATTGCCCACCAAAAAACTCCTGGGACACACTTGAAAGTATCTAAATTCTAGATCAGAGCAGAAACGCTGTTGGAATATATATCAAACTTGACAGGACTCGAAGAGCACAAACCTCTAACAAGTCTGCATCAGTGGGGAATACTTTTTAAGACTATGCAGATTCTACCCAAAATTTGTATCACTTAAGCCAAGGCATTCCCACCAAAATGATGTGTATTTCGATCTCAAATTGATCGACCAGCCAACAGGTGTTGGTGAAGAAGCATCCTCCATGGTAGGCATAACAGTAAACAGGCCCCCCAGACTCGTTGCAGTATTATTTTCTAGTTTTGTGCAAGAGCAGATTTCCAAGAGTCAAATCTTTTCAAACCTCTGTGTGCTTTTAACAGGTGGCCTTGATACTGTCCTTGGTGCTGATTGGCTAGCTATTGTTTGATTAGGTTCTTTTTTCTGCTATGCATTAAGAATCAACTTTAGATTTGCAATCACATTTCCATCAGGTTTACCAAATAAACACTCACTGGCATTTCCAATTTCATTTGTCAGGCACTGGATTGATACCAACGAGACAGCCTAATGTGAATGCGCTACCGGAGGACGTGATTACGGGGCTGGTCCCCGTGGGGGGTAACGTGGAAGAGACGGTGCCGCCGTTTGCGTTCTGGCGGTCACAACTGTACCTCAGGCAGCCCAGATACATCATGTACAACGTGTCCATGTCTTCTGATGCCAGGCTGGGCATATACGCTCGCAAGGATTCGCTCCCAACCCACACCCAGGTAATGCATAATACATACATGTTTACTTGTTTACTTGTTTAAGTGTCTCCATCCCTCCTTTTATTCCATTGATTCGTACCTTGTGTTTTAATAAAGTCAAAGTTACAATGACATGTAATTAGCCTGTTGAAGGTGCAATAAAGGTCTTTCACTCATGTATTTTTGTACAATTTTCCTCCCTTTAGTTTGATTTTGCTGAGATGATGGACGGCAGTCACATCGTTGTGCCTTCTGGTCGCCGTCGCCGCGCGTCAGAGGTCCGGCGACAGAGCGGGTTTGTGCAGTACATGGGAGCTGGACAGTGGCACATGGCTGTGTTCAACGACGGGCCACAGCCTCAGAAGGTATGTTTACCTGTAATGGTCAACATATCTATCCTAGAGCTTTGTGTTGAAAAAGTATCTTATGTATATTTGATGGTATTGCAATAGAAAATTGAAAATTCTGATTATTGAATGGTTTCACTCAAACTTGAAGTTTGCACTAATTTTTTTGGCGTACGTGAGCTTGCAATAAGAAATAGTTGGTGTAATCTTCTTTTGGTACATACTTGTTTATGTTTACAAGCTTGTTTGTTATTTTATACCTGAAGGTCCTGCTTAACAACAAGATCACCGACAACCCAGCCGAATGTCCAGCAGAGTGTAACGGCAACGGGGAATGCATCACGGGCATCTGTCAGTGCTACCCTGGCTACATGGGGAAGGACTGTGCACATGGTATGAGCAACATGAATAAAAGTAGTGCTCTTAGGGAACGCCAATTTAATTTGCGTTATGACTCGATTATTGACATTTTGAAAACTAGGTCTAAGGAGAAATGTGTACCCTGAATTGATCTGCGCAGTTTCAGGGAGTAAATTAATTCAGTCAAGATTTCCATCCAGGTGAAGCTGGAGTATAACACTGATACAGATATCTTGTAAAAAGTATCCTTACTCACTTGGATCTTTGATATATCCTTTTAGCTGTGTGTCCAGTGATCTGCAGTGGGAATGGTCAGTACCACAATGGCCAGTGTGTGTGCACGGCTGGGTACAAGGGACCGGACTGTAACGTGCCTCCCAACCAGTGCCTCGCCCCAGACTGCAGCGGACACGGAGACTGCATCGGCGGGCAGTGTCGCTGCCAGCCTGGGTGGACAGGGGAAGACTGCAGCCAACGTTAGTTTCAGTTATTCTTCATTCCTTTGCATTTCACTCTTTTTGGGTGGGGTGGGCTTTTTTCTTTCTGACCTTCTCAATTGGGGAAAGTCTTCCATCTCTGATTGCTTTGTTCACACTTCTGTTTGTAGTGACCTGTGAAGACCCTGACTGTACGAACCACGGCATCTGCATGGATGGGAAGTGCTTCTGTGAGTCTGGGTGGACGGGAACCAACTGTGAGAAGGAAGACAATGTGATCTGCCCCTCGGAGCACTGCTCCGGACACGGCACGTTCGTAGACGATCCCGGCATGTGTGTCTGTGAGGAGAACTGGACTGGCCAGGATTGCTCACAGAGTAAGTAGGAAATGCATACATTGAAATATTGGTATGAAAAAATAGTGATTGAGTTGTTAAGTGCTGTGTTGCCCATAGGTCCGTTTCCTTAGCCAGCCCTAACATCATAGCATAAAAACCTTGCCATAATGAGGAAGACATGTATGTGAGGTGATTTACTTGACCTTCTCCTCTTTCTAGGTGTGTGTCCTGTACACTGCGGCCCCCACGGCACCTGTTCCAGCGGCAGGTGTGATTGTGATGAGGGGTGGGGCGGCGAGACCTGTGAGGATCAGGCATGTTTTGCCGACTGTAACAACCATGGAAGCTGTGAGGATGGAACCTGTGTGTGCGACCAGGGCTGGAATGGACCCTACTGTGGCTCAGGTAAGGAGTTCTGGTTCTTAGATCCAAGGACCAACAACTTAGATTGGTGTGGCCTCAGCCAGTCCCATTGTTGGGATTCAGTTGCCCACCACTATTGCTAGGAATGGGTGGGTGAAATATGCTGTTCCATCAAAGAAGTGTGTCTTGTGAAGTCTTTGCAGTGCCATCTTGTCATATCTGTCAGTACTGCAGTTCATTTTGCTGCTCATTTTTTTTCGTTGTGTCCTTTGTTGTCTGTCCTCCTTTTTGTGCACCCACTCCAGAGCTAAACAGCACTTTTTCTGCATGTTTGTCTCGTTGCACAACCTTGCCTGTTGCCATCCATCTGGTCATGTTCCCTTCGGTGACTAACCAAACTGACTTGTAGTCGACTGTAGTTTTTTGCTCAAGCTCTAGTCTACACTCGCCTGTTCTGTCTCTCTCCTGTCTTCCATCTCTGTGGTGTTATCCCTTTTTTAGGTCTGTTCTTTCAAGGATTAGTCATCAGACCCTCCAGTAAGTCTGTCCCAGGGATAACGTAACTCTCAAAGTGCCTGTCTATGTTTTTACAATGTTGTCAGTGTTTTATTTTTTGGATGAGGAGTGTTTCATAGTTTATGTAATACCATGGTCTTCCTGACTATCCCAATGTTGTCAAACCTTGTATAATGTATGTCAAGAAAATGTTTTTTGTAATGGATGTTTTTTATCATCATTGTATGAGACTGAAAAATCACATAAAATTGCTGAAATCATTCTGTTTTTTAAACATGGGTAGATAATTGTGCTTCTTGACTTGGTAGCTTGGACAGTTGTGAATGTATTTTCCTAGTATCCCATTTGCACAACCTGTACATCCTGCACAATTGCATTCCGATCAAAATCATTCTTATAACCTTTATTTGTCCATTATATTGTGTGATTTGACACAAAAACTGACAAAAAAATTGTGCTGCTTTCTTGTATGTTGTTCCCTTTTAGTGCACAATACATATTTGTAGCATCTTGTTAAGTGTTCTTTGTTTCCATCAGAGGGCTGTCCAGGCCTGTGTAACAGCCACGGAACGTGCCAGTACAGCGGTGGGGAGTGGCAGTGCATGTGTCATGACGGGTACCGCGGTCTGGCCTGTGACTTTGCCCTGGAGACTGCGTGCAACGACAGACAAGACAACGATGCAGGTATGTGACTTTCCAGTCCAGCACGTTAAATGTTGATATGAGAAATAAATGGAGAACAAAAATCAGGAACAGAAATTACCTTGACGCCTCCTAAGGTCCTGCTCTTTATCTTTATGTTTAAGAGACAATAAAGAAAGAAGATGTTTTGATCTTAAGTCAACATTCACTTTTGATTAGTTAATCAAATTCCTGACTCAAAGTCAAACAAGTGAATGAATGAAACAAATTCCTGACTCATCTTTCCCAGATGGTTTAGAGGATTGTGAGGACCCAGACTGCTGCTCCAGCCCCGCCTGCCAGAGGCACTACAACTGCCGCCCCACGCCCGACCCCCAGGAGATCCTCGCTCGCCTGAAGAGAAAGGTCACCCCAGGTGACACGTTCTACGACCGCGTGAGGTTCCTGGTGGAGCCGGACAGCATCCAGGCACTCAGCCGGGCGAGGGAGCTTCCATTTGCAGAAAGGTGAGAGCACATGCACTTTCAAAGGCAACGCTGAATCTGTACTTCACTATTTGATCACGGAATATGTGTTTCATGTAGCTCAACTTATGGAGGTTGCTGTACATACATGTATCAAGAAATGTGTATACTGGTATCCAAATGTTGGGACATTTTTGTCTGTTGGTTTACCTTGAAGTCTTTGAACCTCCACAACTTGGCTGCTACATTTATATCAAACATTGCATAGCTTTTCATATATATCTTAAGAGCAATTGTAAGTACAAATTTTAAGCACCTGCTTAGATAGTAGATATTCAGTCAGTTTATAAAGAATTTATTGTTTTTTCTTCTGCAGCTTTGTATCGGTGTTGCGTGGGAGGGTGCTCACAGACGACGGCAGTCCCCTCATGGGGGCGAACATCTCTGTTGTCCGCAACCGTGTCTACGGCTACACTCTCAGTCGGCAGGATGGCTGGTAAGTTACAACCTTTGCATGGAGAAAGTTTTCCTGGCTTCATGTCACAAATTGTAGGAGTTGAATCTCCAGTAAAAGCTGATTGGTTTCAGATGCATTTTAATCTTTTTTTCCATTGTCCAAAGGTTTGACATCATGGTAAATGGCGGTGGCTCCCTCATGCTGCGCGTAGAGCGTTCACCGTTCCTCGCTGTCCAGAAGATGGTCCAGGTTCCCTGGAACGATGTCATTGTGATGGAGGACATCACCATGACGACAGGCCTGAGCACCAGTCGTGAGTCGCGGTGTGACATCAGCGGTGTCGTGTTACCCAAACCGCTGGTCCTCCCTGCCTGGCCAGGCCGTGACGTGACTCCCTGTGAAGACCAGGGGAACATCGTGCCGGAGATACAGGTGAGAAACACAGATACAACATTTATCCAAAACATTTTGTGATGCTTTAAAGAAATACTTGTATGGTATGTGCATGCCACCTAGCAGAACATTCAAAAACTGCAGCTGGATTTCACAAATTCTTTGGTAGGCAGGAAATGCATTAAAGTGTTTCCCAACTTCTAGTGTCATTGATCTTAATATGTTTGTCCCTAACTCTACAGGCCCTAAAGGAGTCGGTGACCCTGACTGGAACCACCGTCCACATGACCCAGCTCAGTAACCGACAGACGGGCTACAGGACAGTCATCCACGTGCTCCTGACGCCGCCGACCGTCCCTCCCTCCTTGCGCAAGATCCACCTGCGCGTGGCCATCCAGGGCCAGGTGATGGAGAAGGTGTTTAACGCGGAACCGAACCTGCTGTACCCGCTATCGTGGGACAGGACGGACGGCTACGGTCAGCCAGTGTATGGAGTGGCTACAGCATGGGGTGAGAACGCTACCTTTGTCTCTGTTGTTTTGATCTAACTTCATGAACAAAGTGTTGCAGTCAAAAGGTAGGAGTGTTCCACTGTGACCAAGAAGAAAATAATCAGAAATTCCTTTGTCAACACAGCTGTAGAATCTGGTACTTTTCTTAAGGTTTATGAAAATGACTGGATTACAAGACACAGTTCCTCAAGTATTGAACTGCTTCTTTTTCTCCCCACAGTATCTGTTGGCTTTGAATATGCTGGATGTTCAGGCACCCTTTGGGAGAAAGTAGTCAGCCAGGTCAAGGGTTATGACATCACCCCTCCCGAGCTGGCTGGCTGGTCCCTCAGTCTGCACCATGTGTACGACAACAAACAAGGTAGGATAATATTTTGCTTGTTCTTTGCAAAGATCATGAACTCTTGAGGCTTTTAGCATCTAATGAAGTGTTGCTCATCTTTAATGGAATTCACTTTATTGTACATCATGTTACATACGTAATGTTGCAACTTTCAAACATCCCTTTGAAATTTGAAAAAGGCCACTAAGATTTGAAGTGACCAATGTTGTGCCATCTCATACCAGCATCTTTAACCCATAGCTGTCCTATTTTTTCCCATTTTAGGCATTGTGTACAAGGGCACTGGATCCAACATCTACACTGCTGACCGACCAGCAATCATCTCCACCGTGATGGGCACAGGGCATCGACGTGACTCTTCCTGTGCGGGGTGCGAGGGAAAAGCAACAGGCCGCAAGCTGTTGTCACCCATGGCCCTGGCCGCGGGGATAGATGGCAGTATGTACGTCGGGGACTACAACTACGTCCGGCGCATCGAGCCAGACGGGAACGTTGTCACCATCATGAAGATCAGGTGAGAACTGCTAACAATTCGTGTAAGTTGTGTGAAGAAACAAATCATTTTGGCAGCGCAGCTGTAACGTTAGATACTGGACATTTTTTTGATAGTCTAATTTTGGTTTATCATACAATCTTGGACTGCTGGTATGCATAGTACATGGTTCCTCTATCGATTGCCATTTGCCTTTTTGTCTAATCTCATTACTGCCTTTCTCTGCATAAGGTCGGACCCCCCACAAAAGTACTACATGGCTGTGGACCCCACAGAGGGGACCCTTTACGTGTCAGACAGGAGTTCCCACCAGATCTACCGTGCTCGCTCTCTCACCAACATCCGCAACCCTGACAGGAACATGGAGCTGGTTGCCGGCACTGGAGCACAGTGCCCACCCATGGATGAGGAAAGGTGGGAACAGCAGTTTATCTTTTAATCTGACGGCAACAAAAAATGAGTGACCAAAAAAGTTTTTGACCCAATCAATCCCCTGTGTGTCTTTTTGTCTTGTTTGTTTGTAAGGCCAAAGTTTTAACTTTAGTCGTTTTACCTAAAAGTCAATTATTTTTCACAAAGTTGTATGTAGGATCATTGATCAAAACGAACCTAGCAATAAGGCAAGCAATTTTTTTCCTCGTCCAGCGAGTGATGTTACCTTTCCTTATGCATACTTTTTCATGTGTGAACCTAAACTCTATCAACCTAGGTGTGGGGATGGCGGTCCGGCCTTGAGAGCGAGGCTGTACAATCCCAAGGGCATCGCTGTGGACAACAAGGGCGTTCTGTACTTCCTTGACGGGACGGCCATCAGGATGATCGACACTGACGGAGTCATCCGCACGGTCCTGAAGAGCCAGAGCCTTGTGGGGAGCGGCACCCCCCTCCCATGCAAGGGTTCAATCCCCCTTGAGCAGGTATGGACAGAATATATGTTTTGTCTTACCTTCTATTTTCTAATAACCAGTGCACCAATACCTATTTGGAGGTGAATCAAAGGTTGCTTTGGATTGAAATTATACATGGACAGGCTTGATGCATAATGCTCGGCTTTTAGCATGAAAATTCAGCCATCTTACATTCAGTTGTTTTTGTTTCTCCACAGGTCCAACTGCAGTGGCCCACAGCCCTGTCAATCAACCCAGTAGACAACTCTCTCTACATCCTGGACAGCGCTGTCGTCCTGCGAGTCTCAAGCAGCCGCCACGCCTCCATCGTTGCCGGGGTAACGAGCAGCTGTCAGACCCGCCCTGGTCACCACCAGGCCCATCGCAGCCAGACACCACTCGAGTCCCCCAGCGCCATTTCTGTCGGACCCGATGGCACCCTGTACATCGCTGAAACCGATTTGCGCCACATCCATCAGGTGAGGAACATCTTTTAAAAGTTTTCTTTATTACTAAGGGCATCAAATTGAATTTATTGTATATACATGTATACAGGAAATGTCCCCTCATAGTTAACAGCTTGCACAGCATGATAAACCACATACAAGGTCACATATTGAATACAGCCAACTGTTAAAAAGTTACTGTTCGAGTCAATCTTGACCATGCTTCTGCATTTTGATAAAACCAGGTGCGGAAGGTGCTGCCCGACGGTTCAATAGTCCTGATGGCGGGAGGGAAGACCGACTGTGACTGCCAGGACGACGACAAATGCAAGTGCTATGCCGGCGATGACGGGCAGTCTCTCGGTGCCCTCCTCAACTCCCCCAGTGCGCTCGCCGTGACGCCTGATGGAACCTTGAACATCGCCGACCAGGGAAACCTCCGCGTACGGACCGTGTCCCGCTTCCTACCCCAGATGACGTCGGATAACGTATACGAAGTTGCGTCCTCCGACGGCCAGGAGTTGTACATGTTCAACCAGGCTGGTCAGCACCAGTATACGGAAGACCTGGTGACCGGCATCATCACTTACAACTTTACCTACGACCGGCAGGGCCGTCTGTCTGGAGTGATCGACACTCACGGGAACACGCTTCAGGTAATGTCGGGTTACATTTAATCAACCTTTATTAAAATCAACTTTGCAATGAAATACTAGACAAATCTTTCACTATCAAGTGCTTAAAAGAAGAGAAAAATATCTCTGTTTTTATAAATGATGCAACTCTGATTCTATAGATATCTGTAAAACACATCAGCATTTGAATCTGCTCTTGACTTTCTTTTACTCTACTTACAATCAATTTTAGTATTGTTTGTATACATTATTATATGTAGAATTGGTTGTATATAATCTAATATTGAGAGAAAAACACACCACAGGTCCACCACGATGCACGCAAGATAATCCTGCTGACGAAGTGGCGGCATGGGCTGGAGATGAGCCTGGACGAGAAGGGACGTGTAACCAAGGCGAGCCACACGGACGGCAGGGAGACCAGCTACACCTACTTCAACAGCACAGGGCTCATCACGAGCAGCGAGGACAGGCTGGGGTGGACCAGTTTCTATGAGTAAGTGTCCCCTACTCAGGGCTCTATGTAGTTTGTCTGGTACATGATACCAAACCTGTATTCTATTAACTTTGTATTCTTCCCTCTTATTAATTTTTGATTTTATCAGGATCATTCATAACAACTGCACATGTATTGACATGTTATAAACGATGTACAAAAAAGTTGTGTTGTTTTGTCAGGTGAACTGGTTTATGATCATTTAGAATTCCGGCCAGAATTCTGACCAGTATTTTTGTTACAACCTTCAGGTACAACAGGAATGGCTGGCTACAGAAGGTGGTGTACCCAACAGGCGAGACAGTAAGGCTGAGGGGCGGCGGCGGCCGAACCATGGCCATGGTGGACGTCATACAAAAGAGTGGAGACACCCTGACTCTGACCGCTGACCACAGCACGGGGGCCCTGGCAGCCACACAGGGTATGGGCTGCTCCAGTTTGGCTCACTGAAATGCCACTGCTTATGAAAAGAATGACATTACGCTTGAAGAATTCCCCTAACTCTTCAACTAGTACAAGGAACAACAAAAGACAACTCCTATGAACTACAACCCATTCCTTCCTTTTCGCCCTTTATCCTATTGTAATTGCACTCTTCTCCATCTAAAATTATGAAAAAGCTTCTGATAACATAGCCGTCTTCAGTCCAAAAGTATAAACTCATGTGCTACTTGATGAATAGAAATATACCACCAATACTACTGCAGCATTCGTTGAAGTAATTCGAGGGCTCTCTGTAAACAGGACTTGTATTGCAGTTTACCTTTTCTTAAATGGATGTTCCTTTTCCCTCAGGCCTTCTCCACTCCTCGTCCACCCGCGCCCAGGATGGGTCCACCACAATCATGTACCCAGACGGCACCGAGGTTGCCATGGAAACTAGGCCACACCCACTCCTAGGGCCCGACATGCCCGTGCTTGCCAAGCGGAAGATCACCATCTCACCGGAACTGGTGAACCGCGTGGAGTGGCGGTGGTTTATCCGTCGACGAGGCGGGAAACGGAATGACAGGAAGGTTTCGATGGTCGGGCGACGCATTCGGGTATGCCAGCATGACACACCTAGTTATTAGATAAACATCACGCCATTCGCATCCACCAATTCAGTTTTTATGACATGTTTACTTTACTGTTTCTTTTGTTTATTTTAGATCTTTTTTCACTGTTTAGTTTTTCTATTATGTTGTTAATGATTTAGTTTCTTTGAGCCTTACGTTTGCTTAGTTTGTCGCACAGTACTAATTTTTAGTTGATATAATTTTGTTTGATTTACTTTTACATAATTTCGTTATTAACCCATCATATGTTAATATCCAATAGGTGGGGGTGTCAAAGACATTTTCTTTTGCGGGGCAACTCTACCCCTTTGAGCTCAAAGTATGTTATGGTTTGTTTTGCCTGATTTGTTACAAGTTTGTAGCTGGAGTTAGAAGGCATGCCTTCATTTAGAAGATCTACTTATTTTCTTTCTTTTATAGTTCAGCTTATACCCTGGTGTAAGCCCCACGACCCCCCCACCAGAAACTCACAGACGTTCTTTAACTAACTCATCTTTTTAATCCTGTTAACCAGCATGACAACATCTTCACTCTGTCTAATTCTTCATCTTCTTTCTTACAGAATAACTGTAACTGGGGGTATTTAAGCATGCCTATATATGGTGTTAAGTGAGGCATGAATGTTATGTTCTGCAAGTAATGATATGTATGTGATATATGTTTGATGATATGAAAATAAGGAATGCGCTTTTGGTTAAGCTGAATGAACATAACAGGGTCCTAATCTCTGCAATGGTGAGGGGCTGCATAAGGACAATGCATGACAAAAATTGTATGTGTGCATGACATGCTGTTGAAATGCATTATATCCATCAATGTTATGTTGTGTTGTGACCGAAACCTGGAGGTTTTGTTGTGCAATCAAAGCGTGCAAGATGTTATCATGGATTGACAAATGCAGCAGAGCTGTTTTTAACATGCTCAGATATGCGCTGATTCACCCCAGACCTAACAAAATAATCATAGGAAACTTAAGGCTCAGTATAAAGTTAATCAGAAGGTTCATTGAAAACACTACCCACATGTTGTACCTCAGTCTATTCTTGTATAGGATTTACATGTGAATATGTTTTGTACAAAAAGGATCACACAGATTTGAGGATGGCACTTGATGTTTTCTTTGACCTCTCCAAGATCATCTTCATCACCCCTCCTTTCCTCTTTACCTTCCCAATCCTTTTCCTTATTCATTACATCTCCAACCTAGCAACCATCTATAGTAACTGTTACATAGTTACCTCATTTTCATCATCTTTCATTCATAGTCCTCTCATCTTGATCCTATGATTAGTCTTAAAACTTTTACAAAACCTCCGTAAGACTCACTATACAAATATTTCACTGACCTGTCTTTATCAGGTATCAGTTGGTTGAAAGTTTGTGTGTTGAGTCTTAACTGGTCCTTGTGTTGAATAACAGTTTATTGTCCATCATTCTGATTCTTGCATCTCATCTTTCACCTGAATTCTGTCTATGTCATCACCAGAATGGTCAAAAGAACACAACAAGTGCCATTGTGCAGATGATGTTCAATTAAACTGAACTTTGTTCACTTTAAACCAAAGAAGTTGACCACGAATCCAAACAATTTCCCTCCTGTAGGACCTGGATGCTGACTTGTATAGCGATGTAGACTTGGACTCCGATTACTATCCTGATTACCCAGATTATACGGATGTAGGTTTAAACACTTAAGTCTCTGGCATATTACTGCCTTCCCTTTATAACTCACAGTGGCTATAAGGTTTTCTCTTTAAATCAGGTGGTTTACGATTTTCTCAAAACAAACAAAAATTCTATCATCGTAAAGAAAAGTCATTTGTAAAACATTTTATTAATTTTGTTTCCATGATTGATTTCTTGTTTTTCCATTGTCATCAAGTTTTATTCTTCTACATTTATCATTTTGGCTAAAAGGTTTGCTTTGCATGTTGCTTAATGCTTGTTTTGACAGATTTGCATATCTGAGTTTGCTATAGTAAAAACAAACCCTTGCTTTTGCTTTGCCGAAGCATAAATTTATAATCTTCAGTTGATTTTAACCTGCATACATTTGCCTGCTTTTCCTCCTTAACTGCCTTGAAGAGACTTAAACAGCTCGGTGTGTCTGGGATTTGGAAGGTATCTTTAAATGGTGAAGGGACTTTCGCTTGCACAACTCAATCTCTCGGTCTGCAATGCTCACTCCACTCCGCATGTATCATCCTTGCCCGTTTCCTTATGTGTGTTTTATCCTTTTCGAATCTAGGTGAACGGCATTAACGTGCTATCTCTGGAATATGACCGTGAGGCCCGCAGCGAGCGCATATATGACGACCACCTGAAGTTCATGTTGACAATCAACTACAACGAAGCCGGACGGCCCATTAAGTGGGTCTCCAACGACGAGCTCGCGCCAGTAAACGTGTCGTACGACAGCTCAGGTCGGATGACGGGATGGCAGTGGTCAGACATGGTGGAACAGTGGCAGTACGATCGCCAGGGCCGGACCTCCGTCCGCACTGAAGCTGATGGCCTGGCTTGGTCATACACATATGAAGTCAAGGGTAATCAGAAGGTGAGGTCACAAATCTCCTTGCAAGAATCAGTTACTTAATATGAGAATACGAGGCTCTGAGTGAGAATAGAATTCTACTCAAACAAACCTTAATCCAAGAATCTGCATTAAGAATGCATAGGATGATTTGCAGACAAAAATTTCCTGAAGACTGATTTTCTTTCTGGAAGATGAATATTCTGTGTGAAAGAACAATCACGAAAAAGCATTTTATGGCAATGTAGACATCATTTTATCAAACTAAGCCAAAAGATAATTGATTGCAGACAAGAATGTCACCAATAATAAGTCTTCCTTTGTAGTTGTAGATTTGAAGTCTCTTTTTTTATTCTACATAGGTTGTTCGGCTGTCCACCCCTGGGAACAGGGAGTACAGTTTTTACTACGACATGGGTGGCCATCTTGCGGCAGTTACCAACCCTAGCAACGCCCACCACACCCTGTCCACCCAGCTGTCTGCCACGTCCTACAGAAACATCTACACCGCCCCCGACGGCAAAGTCACCTACGTCCAGGACTTCAACTACGCTGGGCAACCTCTGCTCGTCCAGTACCCAAACTCGCAGCTACGAGTCGTGTATCGTTATGGATCACGTGGTGAGCTTACGGAGAGACTCCTGGGGGATGTCCGCGTGAAATACGACTACGATGACCGCTCCGGGCGGCTCAACCGTGTCAGCCTGTTGGATGGTAATAATGCATGCATTGTGCGTTACCACCACCTAGGGCCCCTCATCGACAGACAGACCGTACGCTTCGTGGACCAGACTTGGGCTGGCTCCAAGTTCCTCTACGAGTACGACACAAACTTCCGGGTCACTTCCGTCAAAGCCGATATCGGGACTGTGTCTCTCCCTGCCGTTACGTACAACTATGATCTCACTCTCGGTAAGATGGAGCATTTCGGCTCCTTTGAGGTGATGTACTATGGCAGCGGGCAGATCGTCAGCAACTCCAACATGACTCTAACCAAGCAGCTGGACAGGACTGGACGAGTGCAGAATGTCCAGTACGAAATCCGCGGGCAGATCGTGCATCTCATGGCGTTGCAGTATAACAACCTCGGTAACGTGAAAGCGATGAGTTTGCAGCGTGGAACCAATATCAACGCCACTCGCTGGGAGTTCCAGTACGACGCAGACGGCCAGCTTGAGACGGCGTCGAAAGAAGGTGGGCTGGTGTGGCGCTACAGCCACGATAACGATGGCAACATCATCATCATAACTGAAGACGCATCGCAGACTGTTCTGATCTACGACGCCAAGGGGCACATCAGGCGCGCGGGTAGGACACTGTACTTCATGGACGAGGATGGCTTTGTGGTGAGAAGGGATGATGTACAGTATGAGTACTCATCTGATGGTCTGCTCAGGCATGTGGAAAAACCAGGGGTCTTCGAAATCTGGTACAAACTGGATGGCCTGGGCCGCCGTGTGTCTCGCCAAGACCTAGCCGGCAACCACGTTCAGTACTTCTATGGAGACCTGTCGAACCCAACACGCATGACACACATCATGAACCACTCCAATGGGGAAGTCCTCACACTTCACTACGACATCCAGGGACTGCTGTTTGCCACTGAAAGCAACCTGGGGGTCTGGACGTATGTGGTCACAGACCACATGGGTTCTCCCCTGGCACTTTTCAATGCACAAGGCCAACTCATCAAGGAGATTCAGTACAGTCCATACGGGCAGGTAGTCTACGATTCAGCACCCAGCGTAGAGTTTGTGATCGGTTACCACGGAGGACTTTACGATCCCTTAACACGGCTGGTTCACATCAAGGGGAGGGAGTATGACCCTGCCATTGCACGTTGGTACTCCCCAGATCACCAGATATGGAAGAAGATTGCCCAGAACCCCAGCCCAGTGGCCCTGTATCAGTACAGGGGGAACAACCCACTCAAGAGAGAACTACACAGGAACTACATGGGAGGTTGGTGTCAGAAGTCCTTCGAATGATTACTGTCTTATTAAGATCAGGATATGTGGTCAGATGCATGTTTTACTCCTAGTCCTTTGTTTTTATCTTGATCACAAAATGTTCATGTTAAGATATCTGTGGTGTGGCCTCAGTTGGACACCTTCAAATGTTCTGAATTACGATTGACTTGATTTGGTACTAATGTTGCTGTTTGTCTGCAGATGTTGAGAGCTGGCTGTGTGCGCTGGGCTTCAGTCTGCACAGTGTTGTGCCCCAGCTGGACGCCTACGGACACCTGGACACAGGAGACATCAGCTGCCAGAGGCAGAGGGAGGGGCAGCAGCCACAGCCACAGACCAACCAGGTGGGTCCAGCTGTTGTTTGTTTGTTTGTTTGTTTGTTGTTTGTTTTGCATAGCTGTTTAATGAGATGGCACTGCTATTCAGCACTTGGCTCTTTCTGTAACTGAAGAAATAGTGAAGTGATATTGGTGAGTTATATTTTCTCAACTGACATTGTTGTCATCATCCTCACTGCATGTCAATGCTTAGCATTGAGGTGGGCTGAAATTGCGGTTCAGTCACGAGCACTTTGAAATTCATACATTTTTATCCTTGTTTATTCCTCTGGCATGTTTGATATTGTTGTACATTTATGTCAACACCAAAATTATAGTTCATAACACAGATAATTGTTGCCAAGAGACAGTAGAACAGTTTCCCTAACTGTGTGTGTCCTATTGGTTCACAGATCATCCCAGCACTACACTGTCACACGGACCACAACGCCAAGACTTTCCTGACTCTACAGGCCACCACCAAGTCAGGTCTTGTATCTCCTGTAGCAATGGCCACACCCGGGGATGTCTACGGCATTCAGGAATCCAGCGTTGGACAGGTCGTGTTGGGAGTTGAAGACGGGAATGTGCGTCCGCATCTCAAGTCGACGGCCAGGCCAGAATACAACATCCTTGGCAGCGTCTTGAATGGAAGCCTGTTCCTTGAACAGTATCACTTTACTATCAACGGCAAAGACGTCCACTATTTCGTCAAAAGGGACACAAGCACTGCAGAGGAGGATCTACAGAAGCTGAGATTGCAAAGCACAGCGAGATCGATTCTTGGTGCCTACTTGAATGCCTCACGCCACGAGCCGCTACCGGGCCAGATCGAAGTACGCTTCGAGGGGGCCAACTCCATTCTGAGTTTGCAGTACGGCGACCTAGACATCATACAAAAGAGAATATTGGACAAAGCCAAAGTGAGAGGAGAACAGATGGTCTGGACTCAAGAGTTGGCTACGGTGGAGCAGGGTTTGCCTACAAAGTGGGACAGTGAACAACAGGCCGACATGCGGACTTATGGACACGTTCCCACGTATGGCGCCCTGTACATACGCCCCTCACAACAGTACCCAGAAATGGCGGACGATCCGAGAAATATCAGACTGGTTCCTCTCGCCAGCCTAGACTCTGAAACAGAGGCAAGAAGGAGGAGAAGAAGAAGATAGCCAGGAGAGAGAACCCTGGATTCATGAATGTATACTAATTCTAAAGGGGGGAATGTACAAACATAGTAACATAGCTGGAAGCTACTGAAACACAAGTTGAACCAACACAAGTTTCTTGGGACTCGATTAACGTGAATAACGTTTGTGGTAACTCCCCTGGGGGAGATGTCTTTTTTTGCAGTGATATGTGGGAAAGCATGAAGATTTCTAATTTAGAGATATTTATTATTGTTTTAAATGTGAAAGTTTATGTTTTATTTTGTATTGAGAAGGTAAGAGAGAAAAGAAAGCTGTATCATATGTACAAATTTAACTAGGAAGCCATTGTTGATTAGAAAGACTAAAGAAAGTGAAAGATTGCCTGTAAAACCTGAAGCTTCTACTTATGCTAGAATTTGTATTTTTGATAGTGATACTTTTGAATCTAATTCCTTGGAAAGAGTGCGTTTCCTGGAAGGTTTCTGTACATAAGAATGTTCGACAGGCGGACAATAAGAGAGGTTTCCTTCCTTTACGTTAAGGAAGCAAGTCAACCTTTCAAGAAAAGAAATGCCTGTCAGGATGCCTTTTAGTGGCCTGTATGCATGCAGCTCTTTCGAAGAGACTAAAATGGCTTGGTACATATCCTTGCAAACAATGCAGAAATTAGGTGATTGCTTCTGACTAGAAGCAAAAGACTGCGGAGCATCTATTCGAGATTGAGATTATTCAACATTATTTCAACAAACAAGCTTGTGAATCACTTAGTATGCTAAACACTAGTGCAATGTGTAACTTGCACAATTGTTTTTGGATGTTAACATATTTCACTGTGCCAATGTTGTCTTAGTATATTTTGATGATTTTCATGGAATTCGTCAGTTATGTGTCATTCCTATGAAATGTCATTATCTAACAATGAAAGTAGTGTCACCAGACCCTATACTGTTTCCAGTCACAAATGTTTCGTAGACGATGTTAGCGTACTATCTCTGTGTGCCCGTTTTGAGGCCAACACTATGTACTAGCAACTCCTTACTTACTTACATACTTGATGTGATGAAGGTAGTTTATTTTGAAGTGCCTTTGTACTTGTCCATCCAAGTGGAAAAATGATGAAAGTTGCATTGTGACTGTTCACAATTTTGTACTTTGTATTGATCGATGCCAATGACTGAGTGTACTTTAGTCGTACATTTGAAATGACCACAAAAATGTATGAAGAGCTCACTAACTGAGTCACTAACGCGTACAAGGTAGTGAATTTATTTCAGTGGCACCTGTAGTTTTTTCTATGCAAATCTCATACAAGTATTTCTTCTGGACTCCGTTGTAGACAAGTTACATTAGCAACATTGTTTTCTTATGAAAAGTGTGGTGCTTGTAATTTTCGTAGTCTTCTTATCGTAGATGTGAAATGACTAGGTATTATAACTTCATGTTTTATACTGAGCATAGCTCTCTGTAAATGATCAAAATTAGAGAATTCATTAAGTTCGACATTTTCTATTGTGATAAATTCCCTACAAACGTGTATGTAAATAAGATGAAATGTCTTGTGATGCTGATGCAAATAAAGTTCCCTGGAAACTTATCCATGCTTGTCTGAGGAATTTCATGTGTGTCCATTTGCAGTGTCATGTATTATTCCATCATTGTTACAAATACACTTGTAGGAAGACAAAAAGCATTTTCGTGTTACTTAAGCTTTCGTAAACAAACCATTTTCTTCCCGGGCCACTGGCCTGGATACTATACGCACTTCGACAGATCTGCTCTTCTAGTAATTTAGCCTAGCAAATATCAACAGCAGAATTTACAGCATTAAACATAGAAGAACATTAAGATAATTATACAAATGATGATCTTGTAAGAAACTGATACAAAGTATGGCTATAGTACATCTGATCTGCGCATGAAATACACAATAGTTTTCTTACATGCAGTTGTAGGTGCATTTCCCCTTCAGAAGGAGTACTGTACTTGTTTCTGAAGTGGGTTTGACTTGTAGATAAGATTCATGTATATTGTGTTGAATGCAACCTAAGCTATCATACAACACTATTTATCTGTCAGCAATCACATTTCCATCGAAGATTTCTTTTCTATTTGACAGTTCCAGAAATTAGAACAGAGTCAACATTGTACTGCACACAAGTAGACTTTCCATATCGTCCATCGAGCCTGTCTTACAAATTCTACACGAAACACTAAGTACAGGATATTTTCAGTACATCATAGACATAGTGGTCAATGTTCGCATCACAGAAGTGATAATACACAACTTCATAACACAACGACAGGGAGGAAAACCTCTGTAAACAAAGATGCCATAATACTATAGTGCGGATATATCATTGTCATGTTCTTTTTAGTTCCAAAGCATAATATAGTTCTTATTGCACATTTGATAGTTGTGTTCATGATTCCCATACTTCCTCTAAGAAATAAGAGTTTACAAGTATTGATAAAAATCATCTAATGTACTTCGTTCCCAAATGATTGAAGATTGTGTTGCTTCCAGAACAGTAACATGTTGGCGACACCAAAAGTGCTCGTTGTTAAGAATGTTTACAAGGAAATAATTGAAGATATCAACAGCGATGATTATGTTCCACTTCATAACCTAAAACAGTGCTAGCATCCACTACTAGGTTACATTTACACAAATGTTGCAGCATTCTCTGTAGAGCTGACAGGGAAGATTCCCCTGGTCCCGTCCTGTAGCTCCCCATAGCTCCAGCCTGGGATGTCACTTTCCTGTTCGCAAAACAAGGAAGTACCAACTATCAATTCTTATAACAAAACTTAAAGATGGTCGTGGTGAATCAGTCTATAAGACGCTAGCAATACTCTATACAATCATGTAACGTTACCTCTAGACAGGTTTACAAAAAAGAGAACAAGATGGCAATGCGAGATCATTATACTATTGTTAGAGTAAGACTGTATTGCATACTAAGTACTGTGATATCTCAGACATAGTGAACTATGATCAATGTATCTTGTCTTTATGAGTAACGAAAGGAGTAACCCTGGCACGACCAAAACATACTGCAATGTAAGACCTTGTTTAGCATATGATAAACCAAGACTTAAACACTGTTGCTTTGAAAAGGATTGATGTTTCTTCTAACTCGCCTCTAACTCCAAGATGACGTCTCCCTTGCCGAAGTTGAGATATCCCGGCCCCCTCATGGTGAAGGTTTCTATCGCTGTTCTCAGCTGGGTGTCCTGTAGATCCAGCTCTTCCAGCGTTCTGAAATATTACACGCAAGTCTTAACTGATCGATCTGCTTGCATACGGTGGACTTACATTTTGAAGAAGAACAAGCAACAGTTTCAGACTACAGGTATCAGAATTATCAACATCAACCCATAATTGAGTTGCTCAAGAAGCTGCTTTCCACAAAGATTTGCGAAACTTTGAATTCACACAATGATAAACAAAACACTTTTTAGTTTCGCCGCATTAAATCATTCATTTATAGACATTAAGTCCACAAGAAACTTGAAAGATGGTCAAAGATCGCACATCGAGGGGGGACCTGTCCTTGGTGCTGAAGCGGTAATCACACAGCTGAAAGCACACAACCATCGCCACAGCTTTTGGGAGAATTTCAATCGAAGATCCGCGACGGACGCCTTAGAAGGACAAGAATGAGGGCTATATCTTTTATACAGCACCACATCTTGTAGTCTGATTAAATCGCGCTCTTATCGTCCTGATCAGTCCTCTGCGGAAAGGGAGAGTTTGTGGAACACTACTCGGTCTGCTTACTTCATGATGTCTGGAGCCGCCTTCACGCTGCTTCTTGACGGCCGGGATCTAGACAGCGGGCTCGTGGGGCCGACCTCTTGTTGTGTCTGTGGTTGGAAGCTGCCGAGGCTCAGGTTGGGAGGCCGTCTGGGCTTGTTTGACACTTGGGGAATATAAGGTTATTATAGAAACTTATCAATTGAAAGGGACAGCTAAATACAGATAGTTAACAATTGCCCACAAGATCATTAAGATAAACGCATTTTCTATGTGAGGTTTTCTTCTTTCTCCTCCTAGGGATTATGCCGAAATTAGTTTTATGCATCTTACCAAGCAAATTTGCAGTTAAAAATGTTCAGGAAATCTCATTTTACATGTATAAACAACAGAGAACAGGTGAAGTACATGTACCCCAAAATGTATATTCACAAATGTATCCCCTGACCTGCTTAGCTATGCTAAAATGTCTTCCACTTAATGCTCTATCGACGCTAACATTTATCTCACCCATTTTGCCCAGTTTAATATTCTGCTAGATTGGCGTGAAATGTTCCCCAAACAGATGTTACCTTGGCTGGGAGTATCGTCTATGTTGGATTCCTCCAGCAGGTCGAAGTTGATCGGCATGCTGACTCTCCGGGAGGGAGACCTGACGATGGTGGGGGCTTTCGGTGTGGTGGCGACGGAGTGCCGCTGGGACGGCTGCCGGGGAGGTTTGACTGGCACCGTACCCGGACCGGTATCCTCAACAGATCCTGAAAAGGAAAGTGGCATGCTATTAGAACAACCAACATCCACTAGACAAGGAGGCGGGCCAAGAAACATTTGGAGACATGACACTTCTGCAAAATTGAGAAGACAGTCAGAGACAAACAGCCCAGAACAGAGGCAAATGTAGGACAGTCGTCGATAGGCTATGATCTAGTGAAAAGGCAAAGGCATGAAAATAAGAAGACCTACAGGAAGAGTATACCCCCTACCTTGTACAGGTGATACCGAGGCACGCAGAGATGGCTTTCTCTCGGCTGTGGAGTACGTCGGTGACCTTTCACTCTGGATCGGAGGGGGAGGAGCGCCAAATGTGCCTCTGTGGGAAGATAAGGAGGTTAGGGAACAAGGGCCTTGAAGAGGTAAAACATTAAAGTTATAGTCACAGTGTAGTTGGAACTGTCGCATACCATCGGCAACCATGTGTTGTGGCTGAAACCATAGCCTGCGTTACTAATAGCAATGTTTTCTTGGCGGAACTAAGCATGCACTTGCGACTGTGTAATAATGTAATTTACATTGGAAGGGAAACATGCTGTTTTCGTTGTTTTTCACACGTCTTGGATCTCCTTTTTGGGGCCAATGAAGAATTGGCATTGGACCGAATTCTGTAGTATTTCTCTTTCCACTAAAATAGCGTATGTATTCCATCATATTCGCACGTTGATGTATATTAGACTCTACCGACCTGTTCTGTTGTTGTGGCCCGGGTTGCTCGTGAGAACTGGGCCGCACGGCTACCGTCGGTCTGCCGGGGCCGTCGTCGGCGTCGCTCGGTGAGTAGAACACCTCTGACGCGCTAGGCTGTTTGTTCATGAGGGATTTTCTGACGGAGGTACGCGGGCGGAGCTCATTCGGGCGGGACAGAGTGTCCTGTCCGGACTGAACGGACTGGTCGGGTGCCTCGGCTCTCCTGGTTTTATCGGTCGGTGGTTTAGGCGCGGGGCGCTGGGGCGGACCGAGGGCTCGGGTGGCCTGCTCGGTGTTAAAGCGAAACGCATAAAATTATCAAAATTTAACTTTAAATAAATCGGACAACATTTCAGACTTGTACCTGCCTATCGAGTAGGTTCCAACCGATGGAGAAAACATGTGATGTACTTGTACCTTTAAACACTTCGTTTTGATAATACGTGGAACTAATACATATTTTGTCAATATTTCTTGTTACGACGAAATCAAGAAGTCTATTGTTAGCCCAGTTTTTCCTGTTACGAAGACTCGCTAAGAAGAAGTTTGACGCCTACCTTTGAATCTTTCTTGTCTTCCCCCAGCTTATTGACATAGCTTTCCGGGAACCAGCCTTCCTGCCCGGTCTGTATGCAGACTCCCCGGGCCCAGCCCAGAGGGTCGCGCTCTATCACCGTGATGACGTCATCTTCTTCAAGATTCAGCTGGTTGTCATCGGTGGCCCTGTACCCATACACCGCGATGTAGCGTTCTCTAGACGGCGAGGGGTCACTGACCTTGGGAGAGTCTAGGACAGAACGTTTGAAGTTGTGTATTGACCAATTATATACATGTATCATGGCGAAGGCGATAGAAAAACGACCGAGTGGCTTGATAGTTAATGTTAGAATGAAGTTGAGATTGAGACGTTTGAATCACAGTTATTAAAGAGACGTTCGATTTGATTAGAGATTGTACTTACCAAACTCTGGCGGAGGCGGCGGCAGGTCCAGATCAAGGGCTGACTCGGGTTCGCTCAGTCTGAGCGCCATGGACAGCTTCCTGTCACGTCCCGTTCTGTCTTCGGAGCTCCTGTCGTTAGAAAATTCATTTTCACAGTGCCAGTCAATACAAATCAAGAACTTAAAAATCTCATATAAAAAGCTATGCAAAAGAGTAATCGTGCACCATCGTGGCGCTTCCCACATAGAAAGGTGTCGAAGGTAAACACGGGCTACATGTAGAATTCAACAAAGATCATCTAAAGTTTTGTGATAGATGACTTTTATGGTCTTTTATGTCTGCGACATGAAAATGCATCAGATGTATGTTGAAATATTCGAGAGAATTACCTTCCGCTCCTATTGCTCCTCATGGAGGCCTCCCTGTTGGGCAGGTTGGTGTTCATGATGAGGTGCATGCGGCTCTCCTCCGCGGTGTCGGGCTGCCTGCTCCGCAGAACCGCCTTGACGTGCGGGTGGGTCCGCACGTGCGACCGGCCCACGCTGCCCATCCACGGGATGTTAGGGGAGCCCAGCGTAGACGGCGTCCTGGATGCATAACTTGTATGCAGAAACATACAAACAGAGCGAACAAACATCTGAGGACTGTAGTTGATCGCATTTATTTTCATGATGTAACTAAAACTGTTACGACTTTGGTCTGTACCCGTACGCCCTTCGGCAACCGCCTAGACGAACACAAAAACACACAATTTCAAACACGTACCAATAGGTCGAAATCTAAAGGGCACACAGAACAAACCGGGGACATACATTAATCATTTGACTTAAGACTGCCTTTTACCTGGCGCGGGAGGGAGGCCGAGACGACGTCACCGACTCCTGGGCGGTAGACGCGAGTGACTCGGGGCTGTCACTGCGTCCGTTCGGCGGGGTCGTCTGTGTGTTCTCGGACCGGTCCAGATTTCCAAACGTCATGTTCCTGAGGGAGGCCGACGTGGACACGGATCCGATGCTAATGTTATCTACACTTCGGGGAGGTGTTGTCTCATCCTCGTGTGCAAGAAGTTCAGGAGGAGGGGGAGGGAGGGACAGATTGCTGAGGGACGCCCTACGCTGTTCATTATCGGTAGTTTCACCTATCGCGCGAACGGGCAGTGTGGCATCTGAGCCCGCAGTGCCGTTTGGAAGAGGCATGAGTTGTAGAGAAGGAGGAGGGGCTGGGAGAGATGAGTCCTCGTCATCCATAAAACCGGGGTTGTCCGCGCCTGTTGGTGTCACTACAGAACCTGTAAAAATATGTTTCGAAACGTTTTGATATCCAGGACATAGAACGGACTCTATATTTCCAAGCATGCGCACGGCTTCAGGCTTGTAAGGCTTAAAAACTTCTCTGGCAAGGATTCGATGGAGACACCATTTCAAAGATATACAAAACGCTACAAGAAGGCGTAACGTTAAAGACAAAAACGAGGCCGTGCATCTACTTGGAGCTGGACATTGCAAGCAAGCGACACAGATGAAAAGCACACGAGGAAATCAGAACGGAGAGGAGTATGGTGAGAACTGACCTGCGGCCTGCAGGTTCTTGGTGGGAAACCAGCCGATTTTCTGCTGACTCCGTCCGAACCACCAGTCGTCTGTGGGTTTGTTGATGACCTCCACCTCCTCGCCCTTCACCAGGGAGATCTGGTCCTCAGCCTCCGACTTGTAGGACTCCTTCACTCGGAACCTTTCCGCGGTCTTTGGCCTTGTGTCTTCGAGAATAATGAAATATAGATGACGTACCTCACAGTATATAGAAACACAGCAACCTTTACAAAAGTTCCACATTTACCAAAAATCATATTACCGAGCGGTGTAAAATCTTCTGTGAAATGTAAAATGTTCATACATGCAGAACTTGGTGGTGATCGCCACATTTAAATGCCATGCGGCCGCCGCCATTGATATCGTACTTAGCGGCCTTAGCGTCAATATCGATCGGTCGTTTGTGGACGAAGTACTATTGACTCTATGAATGTGCATGTAGAATTAAAGCAGCCGCTGCTTTCACCTATTTTCTTCCTCGCTGTAGAGTTCCTTCCTGGGCGGTCTAAGTGCTTTTCCCTGGGAGCCCGGCCCGCAGTACTAGTGCCGTTGGCCTGTCCCAGTGGCAGCATCTCTTCCTCATCAGTCAGGTACTTTTCATCCAGCTGCGTTAATGGTATGGGAAGGAGTGAGTTTAACAACTTTCCCTATGAAACTAGCCTGCGCTACGAAACCCGTACAATATTCAGAGGTTTACATGTTCTTTGACCCTGTTTTTGAAATGGAAGGTTCAGAGTTCGATCCCCGATTGTTGACACTCATCCGACGTACATTCTACTAGAAAGGGACGCAGTCTTTGGAGCGATAAGTTAAGCGGTGTTCCAATGACACTGCCCGTTAATTGTATCCATCGAGCTTTGGGCATACATTTTACGACACAGTGTACCAGTATATACTATACACAATGTCCGTCTTCATACAAGATAGGCTTTTCAGTTGAGTAATCTATAATGATCTATAATGGATCGAGACCTATTTCTATTCCCAAATTACAATTTTTATGCTCATATGTAGTTAAAATCAAAGTAACTTCCCAATCGTACCTGTACAGGTCTGTTACAGCACGTGACGCAGGCAATGATGATGATGACGATGATCAGCACCACCATGGAAGCCCCCACCCCAGCCACAATGGGCATCCACAGGTCCACAGGCGCTGCTGTAGTACTGTTACCGGGCCCTGTCGTCATCACATCGGTACTGTCCACGGGGGAGACCACGAGAACCGGGTCCGCTGTGTTTGCACTTTGTGGGGAGGGAGTGGGACTATCTGGGATCGAGGTTGGAGCTTTTGGGGCTGTAGTTGGGATGGGGGCATTGGTAGTTGGCATGTCAGTTGACGTCGTTATGATTTGTGTGGTTGTAGTCGTTGGTGGTTCGGGAGTTGTTGTTGGGATGAGTTGCATGGGGGTCGTTATTTCTGGGGTTGTAGTCGTTGGTGGTTCGGGAGTTGTTGTTGGGATGATAGGGATGGGAGTCGTTATTTCTGGGGTTGTTGTCAAACCGCCAGTTGTTGTAGTTGTAACTTCAGGGGTCGTAGTAGGGAGAGGAACAGTAGTTGGTAATTCCGGAGTGGTAGTTGGTATATGTGGAATAGGGGTTGTAGCTTCAGTGGTTGTAGTCGTTATAAGTGGTGTTGTTGTTATGTCAGGGGTGGTTGCTACAAGCTGCGAGGCTGTTGTTAGGCTATATTGAGTAGTAGTTGGTAGTTCTGGGGTGGTAGTAGGTACTGGTGGGATGGGAGTTGTTCTTTCGGTGGTTGGAAAATCCGTGGTTGTAGTTGTCGTTATGATTGGTGGGGTTGTGGTAGGAATATCTGGGGTAGGAGTTGGTGGTTCAGGTGTTGTAGTTGGGATGGTGGATGTTCTTTCTGGGGTTGTCCTTGGGGTAGTGGTTGGTGGTACTAAGGTGATAATTTGGATGGGTGGATTGGTGGTTGTTGCTTCTGCTGTTGGGGAATTCGGAGTTACAGCTATGATTTGTGGGGTTGTAGTAGTCACGTCAGTACTTGTAATCTGTGGCGTTGTAGTTGGCGCATCAGTGGTTGTAATGTGTAGTGTTGTAGTCGGCAAGTCAGTAGTTGTAATTTGTGGTACTGTAGATGGTACATTAGTGGTTATAAGCTGCGGGGTTGTAGTTGGTGCATCAGTGGTTGTAACATGTGGGGTTGTAGTCGGTGCGTTAGTGGTTGCAATATGTGGCATTGTAGTTGACTCATCGGTGGTTGTAATTTGCGGTGTTGTAGTTGGCACGTCAGTAGTTGTAATTTGTGGCGTTGTAGCTGGTACGTCAGTGGTTGTAATTTGTGGGGTTGTAGTCGATGCATCAGTGGTTGTAATTTGCGGTGGCGTCGTTGGCAAGTCAGTAGTTAGAATTTGTGGCGTTGTAGCTGGTACACCAGTGGTTGTAATTAGTAGGGTTGTAGTAGATTCACCGGTGGTTGTAATTTGCGGTGTTGTAGTTGGTGCATCAGTGGTTGCAATTTGTGGAGTTGAAGTTGGCAAGTCAGTAGTTATGCTTTGTGGGGTTGTGTTGGGGACAGTGGTTGGCAATTCGGGGATGGTGGTAGGTGCAGGTGGGATGGGTGTTGTTACTTCTGGGGTAGTAGTCGGAAAATCAGACGTTGTAACTTTAGGGGTTGTAGTAGGAGTAGTGGTTGGTGATTCAGGAGTTGTAGTTGGGATGCGGGTCGTTATTTCTGGGATTGTAGTTGGCAAGTCAGGACTTGTGCTGATAATTTGTGGGGCTGTAGTAGGGGTAGGCGTTGGTGATTCGGGGGTGGGCGGGACAGCTGTACTTCTGTCTGGGGTTGTCCCTGGAAAGTCAGAGGTTGCTAGTTGCGCGGTTGAGGATGGGCTGTTTGTCACAGTAGATGGTGAATCGGGGGCAGCAGAAGCGGTTGGAGGGTTGGGGGTAGATGCAGGCGCTGTAGTCGGGTCAATAGCTGGTGAAGGCGACGCAGCGACTGGCAAGTCTGTTGTCATAGACTGCGACTGGACACCTGGAATAGTACAATAATAGATAAACTAGAAGAGAGCAGACCATTTCCTGCATCGTTTAATACTAACTAACAGGGAAGAAAGTGCCCTCAAGGTTAGAAGCGCTCCATGACGAAAATTCATATCATAACCATCATCTGATATTAAAGTTATGGAAATAGTTCAACAAAACAGATGGCATTGTCCGAACAAGGTCACTTCGCTCCGTAGATGAGTTTTCTTTCGCCACAAGCAGTTAGTCAATCCCCAAATTCAAAGTAAAGTTACATCAATCCCCAAATTCAAAAACGCAAAACGCATTCATACATTCTTCTTTACCGTTACCGTGAGAACAAAGGTGAGGCGTAGATTATCGCCATAATCATGTTATGTAAATTAGTTTGGCACCGATCGATGTTCCCACGGCGGTTCTTTGGTCGTTCTTGCGTGTTTGTTCCTGCCTACACTCACGTCCGCTATCGACCGCACGTCAGACCGAACTCATATGGCGGACTTGTACTTTGCAAACACACTGTCACACAGTCTAGCCCTTCTTTATTAAATACTAACAGTCTGACGGTGCCATGGCCAAGGATCAACGGAGCTAGAAGAAAACACATCTCTAACATGCTGTTTGCTCAAAACTGGGAGGTGACTTGAACTGTACGTATGTACTGTTGCACAACGGATTGGCATAGACCTCGAAGAGCGCCACCGTAACTCTTCTTCGACGTTCGGGGGATGTAAGATTAAGAATAAAAGTTGCATCAGCCTACAGCTAGTGTACAGCTCCTTTGGTTTGTGTAAGCTGTATGTTTCTCGGTAAGCCATTACTTCACAAATATTTGCTAGTTATGATCAATGACAACATGACGAACAGCACAAACTTTCAGGCCCCTATTAATTGTGGAGGAGTGTATACCGAGCCTGTTCATCATCAAAACTTCACAATTTAACATTTAATTTCCAAAGAAAATTTCTCCGGGGATAAACTAAATCTGGGACTATATCAAGCTATCATTAGTGTTTTGAGTGCTTATCTAATTTAAATCCAATTTAAACACCCATAGTACAACGTTTTCGTTGGCTTAGTCACTTGAACCTTGTACGACGCGCACGTGAGGTGCGTAACCAGGCATGACGACGCCATGGTCTCAACGTCAATGACGGGATGTCAGCGATCTTTTGGTTGTTTGAAAACAAAGTAAAAACATCCCATTGTCTCTTTTATTCAGCCTAGAAAGTTCTTAAGAAAGTTGTCTATCTTAGGACAAAGTCTGCTGGTACGACGTTAGCAGAATCAATGTTCCTCATTGATTTTTGAATGACTCATGTCGGTGAGAAACTAACACAGATATGTCATTGTTAGGGACACAACTAAGTTGAGTTCCCAATTCTTGAAAAAAAGCTTATCACAGTTCTCAAAACACATACTTCTACTGTTGATTGACGTCGGCATCACTTAATCACGGTTAGAGTCTGTGTCATCATGTACAGACATAAACCCCTACCTTGGACATGAACAGATATGGTGTGGAGCAGCAGCACGGCAGTCCACGAACACACTCCGCAATGTCGTCGGCGCCACATCGTCCTTCCTAGCGGGAGAACGTGCCCCGTTCTTAACCGACCAAAAGTTATCTACCTGTCCACACAAAGGAAAGACGGCAACACAAACTTGACACTTTCTTAGAACAAGCAGACTGCACTTCTTTGAGGGACTCCGAAGTTGTCTTCCGTCCGCGCCGCCATCTTTAGTCGGCGTCAATAAAGGTGGATTGAACATTAACCTGACCTATCTCGGGTTAAGTGTAGTTTGTACCTGTTGACTGAGGCGCTACCGGGTTGGTTGTGCGTACCTCTGACGACAGGCAACGCCCCCGTTCCGCTTGAATTAGCCGACTGTGTTTACCTTCAAATTTAGATAAAGTACGGCGGACAGGTGTGTAATTCCTCGGTGTCCTGCCTAGGACGCTGTCTGTCAGCTACTTCGCTTGCACAAGTCTAAAGTAACTGATGCAATAACGCAGTTAAGGGGGAGGGGTTGCCATAAAAGAACAAAGATGAAGTGTTTTCCCGATATCTAAAGTCTTGACATTTTATATGGTTTCCTAAGACACGTAATACATGGCCCTTCCAGCTATAGGCATTGATTTAAGCTCTGAAATGTCGCTTTGTTACTCATGAAATACAATACATTACGCCAAAAATAGTTACTCAAGCAACTGTATAAAATTTTGAAACTGTCAGACGTTTCAGACAGCATCCGCTATCTTTCGTCAGTGACTAAAGAAAGATCTCGCAGAACCAGGTTTTTGGTTAAAATTTTATCCAGTTGCTTGAGTAACTATTTTTGGCTCATCTTACTACCTGGATGTCTAACCTTCATCAAAACACAAAACATTGTTTGCAATTTGCATGGACAATCATGGTTCTGTGCCCTGTGGTGCATTTCTTACGCCAGTCAATGGGCGGCGCTACTACGGTAAACCTGTCAACCTGTGCTGCCAACCTGCTACTATACTGCTTTGTCTTTGAAATTGAATCGTTCTATGTGTGATCAAGGGACGGTGGTTAAGTGAAAACTTACAATTTAGTTACAGTTCTCTGATCAAATGGCTTATAAGCTCCTATAAGCTAATACATTGTAGCTAGTTCTACACCCTCCGAAGAACACAATACCTGCCCTTTACTTATTGACGTAAGGTTCTGAATTGTAAGTCATGACAGCAACATCACATTTACGTGGAGGTCAACATATCGTTACAATCACCACATTTACATAGTCTCTACCAGACTACGGATATAACGTTAAACGTCCCCGCTTTTCCAGGCGAACAAATGATTGGGCAGTTCCATATCAGGCCGCAAGGGAGCGTTCATAAGCTGCATAACTCCTCGGCCTCTTGCGATTTTCTGAAGGACAGAGGTTTGCTGGGCCACAGCTCAATGATGTTCAGATTGTCTCAAAAAGACTCACTAACGTTATCATCTTGCCTTGAGTTATTTCGTAGCAAAAGATTTTATAGCTGGATGAAGAAATTCCCACAGGATTTGTTTCACGTTGTCACGAGTAAGGAAGGTAATAAGATAAGTCCCCAAAGAAGAGCGTTTTGGCACACGCCATGAATGAAGTCAAGTTCAGTGTCAAGTTGGCGGCAGTTCAGCGTTCTGGGACCGTTAGCCACCGGCTGGAACCCGTTTCTAACCGCAAAACTTAGATACCTCACGATGTGATATCAAGGGACGATACAGAAATGTAGAAATGAAAGATCAGTACTTTCACCGCTCTAGTATTTATTGGGGACTACATGTACTTTTACTTGCAATTGCATTAAATCTCTTTCCCAGACAAAGTCATTGGCAAAATTAGTTTGAATGGGCAACTACGGCTGCTGGCTTTCCGTCGTCTCATTACAGATGAATAGAACAGGGCCAAGCCAGTAACATTACCAGTGTAACTCATATTGGCAAATTGACAAAAGCGCTGTTAGAGCTCTTTGTCGTTCGTTCCGGTCGAGTAAAGGTTGGCAAAAGTTCTCAAGAACTGTGATCCCGCAAAGCATGTCCATGTTTTCAATAACTTAAAGTTAACGCCAGTCAAAACAGTTTAGAATTCCTGCATTTAAAACCGTTTAACAATGGCGACTCTCTAAGTGCAAGAGTAAAGTAGTTAGGAAGTTCTCTTTTGTACTTTTTTGCAATGCTATAGTTTCCAAAAGAAAAGTTAGTTAAAAGTGACGGAGTTAGTCAAAAAGTACGCTGAGGCCAAGTTTTTTCAAGTGTTCTCTCGGCGCCTTGATTTTTAGAGTGGTGCGGTTGAGTGTTGTGTGTTATGCGGCGTGTCCCTCCGCCCGTGTGGCATGGCAGGCATGCAGACTCACATGTGTGACCCGCCACTGTACTCACAACACTCACCACAGCCAGGTCGCCAGCCCAGCCTCGGGCACGCAGCTCAAGCCGGCAGGATCGGCTTCAACATAGCGGGACGGATCGCTTAGCACGGCCGAGGAGTTAGCTGGCATCGGGCGCTTGCGTTGCAGTACGGACCTACAGCAAAGCGAAGTTTGTAGCAAGTTTGTTCGGAAGTCCATCCGGTTTGTTTGTGAGACTGGCTGCAAGTCTGGGACCTTTTTTCTTCAGCAGAGCCAGTCTTGAGACGCTGGTATAAGAAGCATCCGGGCTACATCTTGAAGTAGTGGGAAGTGCAGTTAGTGTCTTAGATTGTGTTTGACTCGGTCGGCAAACTTGGCATCAGAGGGGGTCTGGAGAGAGCAGCTGAGCTGAAACATGGCGCGGCTGTGGAGGAGAGAGGACGGGATGTTGTGGTGTGTTCTCCTGGCCTGTCTGTGGACCGTGGCGCTGTGTCAGCGGGCCGGGACCACCAGGGACAACCTCATCCTCACCAACACCGGCATCAAGGTGCCGTTCGGCCGCTCGGTGTTCCTGGACCCTGCCCGGGACCTGCGGATCCGGGTGGTTCCCGGGGACAGATGTATCGTGACGGTCCTGCAGAACGACCCCCTGTCCCAGCGACCCGGCAGGCTCATGCCAAACTCCTTCCCCTGCGACTTCGGACAGAACGAGGTTAGACTTTTTTTTGTAAACTTTTAACTTTTTCTTTACGTTTCTTCTCTTATTCAACCAAATCTACAATAGAAATAATTTTCTCCAAACATAAACTCCCCTTGTTCAACGCAAATTATGTCAGTTGAGCGTTCACACCTCTTTTTTTACTGTTTCCAAAGCCCTTTCAACTTTTACGGGAAAGTTTTAACGCACCGAAATAATTTTCTTTTGAGCTAAGCTTGTCGGCTGGCTTCCTTTGAAATATGTAGTCGTCAAGACAAGATTAGGGATTCTCCATTGCGTTGAAGCTTTTTGGCGACAGGTGATATAATTAGATTGAAGAAATGAAGTTAAAACTTGGGAGGAAAGGAGAAGACCGTATGTTTACAGTCGGAGGTTGGGTCAAATATTTAGGGGTTTCGCTTGGATAAACACGGGAGTTTGCAGAAGTGTTTACCGGCTTGTCAGGTCCCCAGTGCAAAGTTTTGGACAAAAAGTTTATTTTTGGTGGCGTCTGGACTTTTTTGCTAATTTGCCTAGGGACCAGAAATATTTGCATTGTCAGGGAAAACAGTCAACAGGAATTTTTGTTCTCACTTCTTCCGTTTTTATTAGTTTATCCTTGTTTTTATGCCTGTGTGATGGTAAAACGCTGGAGTAATTAAAAGATAGGATTAGAGAAAACCACCTATAATAACAAAGATCAGACTGATCCTGTTAATTGAAGCCCTTATTATTACAGAGGTGAGAAAGTTTTTCTTTTTCTTGCCTTTACTTGTGTGTCCTGTGTTAATTGGCTCGAAGCCAAAGGCCTTCCCTACTCCTCTCCCCTCACCATTGACATTGAAATGTATAGTGTTTACACGAAATACGCGAATGATCCCTCGGCCTTTTTATTCTCCCATTTCACGCCTATCAAGTAGAGCAGGGAGCTTTTGTACAGAAGCACTTGCACTATTTCAGCCACTTGCTTTGAACTGGGGTTTGCAAGATGGGTGGCACAGGGAAAAGTTCCCACAGTCTAGAGGGCTGCAACTTACAAAGGAAGAAGCTAGGTTATCTTTTAAAGTATTGAAGCTATTGTAGAGTTAGTCAATGTTGAATTATGTTTAGTTGGTTTGTGAGGACAGACAGGGAGTTGCGAGAAGTACAACGGTGCTAATTAGCAATCTCCTTTGCTCTGCAGAAAGAGGTACATCAAATGACACGGGAGCTCAGAACAGGCATTGTTATCCCCTTGCAGAGTCAAGGCCGATTGGAACAAAGCTTTTTGGTTGGCACATTGTATGGGAATGGTTAAACAAACCTGGGACAAGTTATAGACTGGAGTCCAACTGTGTACTTGTGTCGCCAATTGGCTATGCTCCTGTGGAAAAAGGCAGGGTTTGTATCCTACAGCAATTAGCCTGGCCAAACATTTGTGGACACCTCCAAATGAAAGCCATATTAAAGTTCCCAACTTGTGGGAGCTTCTGTAGTGGTACTGTAAATTTGATTAGTTTCCTAGTGGCTTTATTTCGCGGTAGGAGGAAAAGGAGGCTTTCGTGGTGTTTTAAAATTGCAGTTGAAACAATTCTGTTGTACAGTACTCATTCAAGGGAGACATGTTCGGGGTGTCATGAATTTATTTTGCGGTGGAAATGTGCTAAAACAGCAAAAAGAAAGACACACAGCAAAAGTTGCACGATTTACAGTAGCTAGCTACACTGTAGGTGATTAGGCTATACCCCCTTTTCTTGGCCATTTTGAACCTCTCAGCAACCAAAGGGTGAATTATTTTTTCTCACCTCTATACACTCAACGATAGAGCCTAGACAGGAATTTGGAAGAATGATTTTAATTGGCACCTTGGGATATGTGTTTATCAGACTGTGATACAGGATTTGAATGATTGGAATTCCTAATTACAAAGAAGGCAGCTAACTTCAAAGACCAGATCTAAGTAGGAGGACTAATACCGTAGTTCATTCTCAATAACAAGTAAGGATAGCTGTGTAACAGGGATAGGACTTTGTTGAACAAAATGTATATAAAAAAGTAGACAATACGACTTTGTAAGAAGGGTTCAAAGGACAAGTTAAAACATTTTATTTGATAATTATGGAGAAAACTGTTCTGTCTGCCAATTAGATGGAACTGAAAAGTACGTAAACTTGTATCGATAAATGTTCTACTTGGACTTTTGGTTGCCATGGAGACTGACTTACCCTTTTGACCAATCAGGTACTACTTGTGGGAGGGGGTGATGAGTTGGCTGGGCTTGTGTTATGTTTGGCTGTCCAATTTGGTCAGGTCTGCTGGAGTGGAAACCATTCTGAAGCTAATCCTACCCCATGGTTGGATGGTGATGACCACCAGACTAGCCTGGACCAGGCCAGCAGGATGTAGACTTGAGGCTGTTCCAAATCAATATTATGTTTTAATGTAGCAGCGCAAAGTTTCTTCTGAATTTTGTGGTCATCATTGGAAGTTTTGGTTACAAGAAGCATGGTCACCTATTAAGAATAGTCTTGTTTGCTAAACTTACAAACTTTAAGGCACTTTAAGGCACTTTAATGGTGGTGATGGCAAACAGTGAATTACATTTCCCCTTGCCCAGGGTGACCAGGGTTAGGTTTCACTGTACAAACACAAATACATGCTGAAGTAAATTGCTGGGAGGAAATCCTATTCCCCAGGTTTGACTATTCATTGGCTGGTTGTTTCAGACTAATGTAATTAGTGTGATGCCTCCCATTCCACATAATACTGTTCAGGGAAAGCAGACATTATTTATTGCAGCCAAATGATAACTTGTCACCCATTCAAATCAGAGTGTTCTTCATCAGCAATTTCCTGCCCTATGCTCTGATTTATTATCAACCTCTGAAAATAAATTCTCTGAGAAGGAGGCATGTTGTCCTGAAATAGCTTTAGGGGTCACTGGGTATCACCTATAAATCGGGTTAATGTAGCAGATTATGTTTGGAATTTCTATTGTAGATGCCATCTTATTGTCTGTTCCATACTGTATCAATGTATCTGTTGATTTTTTTTTCTTAATTAACAGTTCTATATGCCAATCCCATTGCCCTGGCTACCTCTCAGTCAAACACCCTATATAATTGCAAACAATTGACATGCAAAATTGCTGTATATTTTTTGCCAGAGTGGATTGTGAGCTTATTTATCTACAATGAATTATAAGTACATGGTATCACACATGTACTTATAATTCATTGTAGATAAATATTGTATTCAGATTTCACTCTAATGAAGGTGTAGAAGAATAAATGGGTTTTGTGTTTTTTCTGCAGGTCCTGTACTCACACTTTGGCGCTCGCAGCCCAAGTCAAGACCACATCCGTCTCCAGCTGCGGTACGACTCCCAGACAGAAACGATCATCGTCCCGTTCGTTATTGAAGTGGAAGTCCAGTTCATCCAGCTAGAGATCGTGACACGAAACGTCCCCCTCAGCGTTCCCACCGTCATGGGCACCAGCGGGCCGATCGATCGCAGCGTCATACAGTTCTCCTACGACAGGGGAAACCAGGTTTGTCGTGTTACCGTCTTGAGCAGTAACGGCGGACGGGGCCTTCCCAGATATGGCGTCATCGAAAACAACATCAACGGAAGTATGATCGACTGTGATCAGTTTCTGCAGGCTAACATCAGGTACAGGCACACGTCAAAAACAAACTCTCCCAATCGTGACTACATCCCAATGGTTGCAGAGCTCACGGACTCAGAAGGGAACCTGTTGAAGAGGGAGTACTTCCAGGTCATGGTGAGGGTCAGGGATGGGGAGGACAACACCGCTCCACAGCCTTCCTTTGCCTCCATGTTTATCCTAGAAGTCAACCAGTTTGTCATGACTGCCATTACTCCAGACATCCTCGCAGCAGAGGACCTGGAAACAGATCCTGATGAACTCATCTTTAACATCACAGGCCCTCTGGGCATTGACGAGGGAGAGATCGTGTCTACAGATGATCGGAACCTGCCTCTCAGTTCTTTCTACCAACGTGACATTAGAGACTTGAAGATTGCCTACAAACCTCCTGCCATTGACAGCAATCAGCAGAGGATCTTCCAGGTGGAGTTTGAGGTTGTCGATGCAGAAGGCTTGACATCTGACCCCTTCAACTTGATGATCGTGGTAAACCCCATGAACACCCTCGCCCCTATTGTGACAAGGAACACTGGTCAGTTGTTGTATGAGGGGCAGTCACGACCGCTGCTCAGTTCTTTGAACCTTGAAATCTCCGATGAAGACAACCTGCTGGACGTGACAGTCTCTCCCATCGCAGGTTTGAGGCATGGTGAGCTGTTGATCCGCGGCCAGCGTAGGAAGTTCTTCACAGTAGCGGAGCTGGATGCAGGCGTGGTTGTGTACAGCCATGATGGGAGCGACACCTACAGCGACAACATCATCTTCCGTATGACTGACGGTGAGAGTGATGTAGAATTCCTCTTCCCCATCTATATCATCCCGACTGATGATGAGCCTCCAATTCTAAATGCCAACACCGGACTCACCATCAACAAGGGCCAAACCGTAGAAATCTCAGCCTGGGTGTTGAGTGCAACGGACATAGATTCTGACGACTCAAGCATCAAATTCACGTTGGAAACTCCTTACTCCTCCCAAGGAGAAGTAGTCTTGAGGCAGTTTGAAGTTCCTGAAGACCCTGAGAATTGGAGGTTCCTGGATGACCAAGGATTGTACGAGAAAACTGTAACAGAGTGGACCCAGGAGGACCTGTACGAAGGAAAGGTATTTTACCGTCACATTGGTGCTCACAGTACATCAGTGGTCATGGACTCAATTGACTTCCGTGTTTCCGACAACAACGACCCTCCAAACCTGTCAAGAGTCTATTCCTTCATTGTGAAGATCATGCCTGTTGATGACATTGCTCCAACTCTTTATGACGGCACCACACTGCAGATGACAGTTGATGAGTTTGAGCTGACATCCTTCAGGAAGAAGTTCCTTCGCTATACTGATCTTGACTCGGAGGACCGCGACCTGAAGTACACCATCATATTGCAGCCATATGATATTGACGAGGAACTTGATGGCGGGCAGATTGTGCTATATGAGGAGCCAGACGTGGCAGTGACGATGTTCACCCAAGCTCAAGTCAACCACCACAAAATCGGGTACAAGCCTCCAGATGTCGAGCTGGGGCTGACTCCACGAGTCATCCAGTTTGTCTTCTCTGTGCAGGACACTTCTGGTAACTCTGTAGATGGGCAGAGATTCACCATCTTCCTCCGTCCGGTTGACAACAAGGCTCCGGTAGTAACCAACGAGGGGTTGACGGTCTTTGAGAGAGGAACAATCGTACTTACACCAGATGTTCTTGATGCCTCTGACCTTGACACCGACTTGTCACAAATTTACTTTGAAGTTTCAGAGATGCCCGAGCATGGCACTCTCCAGTACGACACACTAGACATGGCTGAAGGTTCCATCTTCACATTGGACGACATTGCAGGAGGGTACATCGCATACATCCATGGAGGAGCAGAGAACGGAGAGGATTCCTTCAAACTAACCGTGAGTGATGGCATCCACGAGGAAAATATTGAAGTATCTCTCCGTGTTCGCCCCATTGACGATGAACTTCCCGAACTTGATCTCCCGCCGGGATCGTTGGGAACATTCATCGAAGTCATGGAGAACGGCGCCACCACCATCACTCCAGAAATCCTGCGTGCAACAGATCCAGACACCGATGAACTCATGCTGACCTTCATCATATCCGACCGGCCGCCCCAGAAGGGAATCATTGTCGTGGACGGGATCCCAAGTGACCGTTTCACTCAGCAGAACATCCTGAATGGACTTGTGCAGTATGTGCACACAGGTGGAGAAATCGGTACAGAGAAGCAAGAGGACATGTTCAATCTCACCCTGTCAGACATGTCGGACGAGTGGATTGTTGGAGGCAACAACATAGCACAGGTCCAAATGTTTGTGACCATCCTACCCGTGGATAGCATCCCTCCCAACGTGACAGTAGGGGAGCAGTATGTAGTTGATGAGGCAGACAAGGCTACCATCACCCTGGCTCATCTCAGCGCAACAGACCCTGACACTGAAGATGACGACATCATGTGTACCATCATTGTTCAACCAATGGAAGGCTTTGTTGAGAACATCTCTCCTGCACCAGGATCAGAGAAATCCAGAGCTGGCAAACCGATCACTACATTCACCATTGGGGACATCAGAAAGAACCACATCAAGTATGTGCAAAGTGTTCACAAGAAGGTGGAGCCAGTGGAAGACAGATTCACCTTAAGGTGCACCGATGGATTCAACTTCTCTCCCAACTACTTCTTCCCCATTGTCATTGTACCAAGCAACGATGAAGTTCCAGAAGTCTTCATGAGAGAGTTCATTGTGATGGAAGGTATGAACCTTGCTATCGATCTGCCCATCCTCAGTGCAGTGGACTTGGACATTCCAGCAGATGAGCTTCACTTCTACGTCACCACACCTCCGAAGCACGGTGTTATTGTTCAGCAGAGGCCCACAGGAACCATCCCAGTCCTGAACTTCACAATGGATCAGGTGAAGGAAGGCTCAAACATCAAGTACGAGCATGACGACTCGGAAACAAAGGAGGACAGCTTCGACCTCCGTCTGACGGACGGCGTTCATGATGTGGAAAAGACCATCCTTGTCATGGTGATCCCTGTGGATGATGAAACCCCTCGCTTGACGATCAACACCGGTGTGGACATCGAAATTGGAGAGACGAAACTCATCGACAACAACATTCTAAAAGCCACTGATTTGGACAGCGAGGACAAAAACCTGACCTTTATTGTAAGGTTTGGTACTCAGCATGGCTTCCTACAGCGAGTCATCAACGGCTTTGTTGTGTCAAACATCACAATTGGGATGAACTTCACACAGAAGGAAATCGATGAGAGACATATCCAGTACATGCACGTCGGACAGGAGGGTGTTCGTGATCTGATCAAGTTTGATGTGACAGACGGCTTCAACCCTTTGATTGACAGGTACTTCTATGTGACAGTGGACAGCATAGACATGCTCCACCCTGGCATCATCAATAAGGGAGTGACGCTGAAGGAAGGAGGACTGGTGAAACTCACCACCGATCTTCTCAGCACATCCGATCTGAACAGTGATGATGAGAACCTACAGTTCACCATCACCAATGCTCCCCTCCGAGGCCATCTTGAGAACACAGACTTCCCCGGTATCCCCATCACTACCTTCACCCAGCTTGAACTGGCAGGAAATAAGGTCTACTACATCCACACCAGTGAAGAAGAAGTCAAGATGGACAGTTTTGAATTCGAGGTGACAGACGGCTTCAATCCGGTGTTCCGCACATTCCGTATCTCCATCAGTGATGTGGACAACAAGAAACCTGTCGTGACTTTCCGAAACATCCGGGTGCAAGAGGCAGGAAACAAGTTCATCACGCCCTTCGAGCTGAAGATGGAAGACAGAGACACCCCTGACAACAAGTTGAAGTTCACAATCACCCAGATTCCTGTCAACGGCAACCTCCTCTTTAACAAGTCTAAAATCGTCAACACGTTCACCATGGCAGACCTCAACGAGAACCTTATCACGTACCAACACGACGGAAGTGAGACCACCAGCGATAGCTTCTCCTTCACGGTGACTGACGGCACGCACATGGACTACTATGTCTACCCGGACACCGAACACGAGACGCGTAAACCGGTCACCATGAAGATCAAGATTCTTGCCGTAGACAATGGCATTCCGCAGATTGTCGTCAACAAGGGGGCGCCGACCATAGCGGAGTTGGAGACCGGCCATCTTGGGTTCCGCTTCACTCCGAAGTACCTGAAGGCGGAGGATCGAGACAGTAACGACAAGACTCTGCGATACTTCATCACTGCAAAGCCAGAGTTCGGGCGCATCATCAACGTCAAGCAAGGCAACAACAGTATCGACGACTTCACTCAAGGTAAACTATTTCGATTTCTTGTAAAATTAATGTTTAACTCCATTTCTAGGGGGATAAGGCCACTACAGTTGATGATTTTGCCTTGTTACGTTTGTGACCCTGAACAAAGTTCGTCTTCTAATCCATTTTCCTGCCTTCAAAGAAGCAGGCCTTCTTGCATGTGTTGATGCAATCCCTTTAATGTCAGCCATGGCTTACTTCACCTTGATCTAGAGCCGCTTAAGAATGCAATCGCAGCCGCTCAGTAGGAAGGCTAATCATGGCCTCATTGGGAAATGTCTGGTAAAAACTGTCCAGCAGTTCCTACTGCTACATTCATAGACAGACTGTTCCAGCCAGGTTTTGCTCTGGAGGGGGAGGGGGGGGGGGTTGTGATTGAACTGGTTTTGATGGGTTGAAACAGGTTCTTGGTTCATGTAGCTTGGTTCATGTAACTCTTTCCCCTGTGAAGGCATAGGGACTTTATACCTGCGTGTAGTGGGCGAAACACCACACAAGTATGCATTTAAAAGTAGTTAAGATTACCCCCAAACCCCATGCTGCTACATGCCTTAGCTAGTATGATGAGTGTGTCTGAGCAAGTCCGGGTCATGAACAGTGCCATGTAGTCAAATTGGCCTGCTGTGCTGCTGTTAGCTTTGTCAAATTGGACTGAATAAACCTGGTATGAAACCACTCTCCAAATGTCAGCTCTTGCCAGAATTTTCAATCCTTATTTGTTTTTATCACGCATGCCAACTGTGCCAACTCTGACTTGTGTCATGGAAGAGCCACTGATGCATCTATCAGAGTCATCTTTCTGCCAAGTCTTCTTGAAGCTAAATTGGCCAACTCGCAGTTTCAACAGATGTTAGCTATCAGACCGCACTTTTGATATCAATCCGAACATTTGTTATATCATGTCTTATATATACATACACAAAGGCTGCCTAATTCAGAGTTGAGAAAGAAGCCTTAGGCCCTACTCAAAGTAATAAAGAAAGGTATGACAAGAATGCCATCAGTCCATTTTAGGAGCCTGAGAGGTGGTAGGTAATCGGGAAAAGAAGTGTTTCGTTAGTGGGAAGAGAAGTGAGCTTAAAATCAGACTTGTTGTTCTGGGTCTGCTTGTTACCTCAAGCCTCGCTTGTTACAGAGGCCAAGGCTTTAGCTGTTTCCAAAATCACAGGCATTGCCAAAACACTTCATTAGACATTTTCCAGCTGTCATGTTCGTGACTGTAACCTCATTAACACTGGCTTGTACATTGGAGGAGTTTGGCTGTGTCATGCCCCTGCGTAAATTGCCAGTAAGGTTGTCATATCTGTGATGCTAATGGCGTCACTTCAGCTCGTGAGCCGCACCTCCAATCCTCAACACGAAATCTGAGTGTCCAGTTTTTGCTATCATGGCAGACATGCATACATGTAGCTCCCAATAGTTTGCAAAACATCAGATTGCCATTCCTCTCTTATGTACACAAAGCTAGTCATGTTACCCTTTACAAATATGTGGAGAAAGAGTTTAGACTGTCAAAAAAGACTCAGAAACAACTTTCTATATTGTAAATGAATGGCAAACTATAAATCTAGTAAGCTACAAAGTATCTCTAGTAGATTAACCCTGTTTGAACGGCTAGATATTTAAACTCAGACTTGCCATTTTTACAAAGTTCTTTTAAATTACCTCAATGTGTATTAAGAAAGAATCCAGTACAAAGAAACACTTTATCCTGCACAGTCCCAAGCACATCTGCATTCTGTCAGTGTTAGGTCTTACTTTCACGGAATTCAGGAAAAGGTTATCCTTTGAGTTGCACTGCGTCACTGGCACCTTTCCCATATTGTATCCTATGTACATATTAATCACCACCTGTTAGTTACGCACATGTATATAGGTTAAACAACTAGAAATTGATGCCTTTAAAAGTCATGTTTTAAGAAGTTACATAGACCTTTTGCCTGGTTTGGTATGAAGGAATTTCTGGACTCTACCTAAGGGAAGAAAAATGAATAAATGTTGCAGCATGGGGTAGGGACCCAAAACCTGGCCTAGTGAATGTTTTACATATGTAGCTATCTTAAGGTGCTTAAGTTTTGCTGTAGACATAAGTACATTTTGAGTCGTAGCAAGAAATGGAGATCAGACCAATGATAGCGCGGGGTTGGGGGGCTGTACTGTAGACAGACAAGAACCAGTAAACTACCTCTCCATGTGCTGGAATGTGCAAGGGCCTTTCCAAAAGTGGATTGGGGGAGGAGATAAAAGACAGACTCTTGACTTTCCTGACTACTCTCCAGTATCAGTATGTTCAAGCTTTGACCAAGTGTTGGTGTTCCATGCGTCTGCCTCTTATTTGTTGAAACAAAATAGAAAGACGACAATCATAAAATAACCGCACCATAGGACTATTAGGAGCAACATAGATTCAAGGTCTGATCCATTGGGATTCCATTGAGATAGAGAAAGGTAAGGGTTGAAATATAGTACATGCATGTACCATCTTCCAGCTTCCATTTAGACCAGAAATGAAATTTTCCTTATGATTAATGATGCCCATATCTCTCTGACTACTTAGAGGAATTCAAGGAATGCCAATTGGTTGTAAAGGTTACAGATCAATTAATGTATTTCCATCTGAAGTGTTTCAGTCTGTTATTATAGTGATAGCTGGGGCATTATAGTTTAGAGGTTTGGTCTGGATAGGGTACAGCTGGTGTCATGATGTAAGATTTAGCATTATAAAGCTGTTGTTATGTGTTGCAATTTATATGAGGCCGAAAGAAACGAATTATATAAAACAGCTTCCGTTAATTCTCCTAGCTTTTACCATTTGAATAGCTTACAAAAATCCATATCACTACTAAAATCAACAAACCCACTTACGATAAAAAACGTGGGTCTCTTCATTTTCCACTGCCTTCAAAAAAGAAGTCAAACCCAACCATAGTCAATCTTAGTTAACTTAGAACTTTGATAGTAGTCTAGATAACTATTTTTGATTCCCATGTATTTCCATGTACATGTTTGTCTGCAATTAGCCTTCGGGCATGAACTTGCAATAAAGTTATATAAAGTCGAACCTGTACAAGTGACCCCTCTACATAAGGCCAATGTGTTCACTTGTTGGTGGTTCCTAAGATAACTTTCCCTATTGTCCATACCAGATTTTACTGGTCTACTGAGTGGTCTTCTTGGGCAGTTCTGACTGCATAACACTTAAAGGCAGATAAAACAAGCAAGTTAAAATGTTGTCGAGGTTGGTAATGGAGTCCAATGGACTCTAATCAAGAAGTAAAACACAGTGATTGAAGGAAGCCAGCGTGCAATGACAAAACAGCTTTGACACTTATAGTAGGGACCATCAAGAGATTCAACTTTCAAGGGGAATGAATGGCAGGGGATGCACAGGCAGCGCAGGTGGTTTGGGTAGAGATCTAGATATACTTTGACATGACTTTCCTCTAAAATGTAACCTTTCAAATATGATGGGTGCATGTGAACATCGGAGGCCACAAGACCACAGCGTGATTTGTGTGGATTTTGCACCATTCCTACATTGTGAATATCAGTTGCCAACAGCTTGGTGTGCAGGAATTTCACAATACATACTCAGAGTGCAAAGTTCAAGTGCTCCTGTCTGACATTGTCATCATGTTTCATTTGGTAAGCTCCTGCCAATTCCTCTGTGTAAACCATCACTGTATTTACCATACCACTGGGACTACTGCCTGACTTTCAGCTTTTTGTGTACACGTGGACAGAGAATAGCCTCACATTCTGCACAGGATTGCAGGTGTATCTTGTATTGGTAAGAATGTGATTCTCAGTGCAGCATTACTTTGTAAGCATGTACTTCTGTAGCGTTTCTGACATTGACACTTTGAGAATGTAAAATTATACCCTGGGACTTGTAAGAAGATCTGACTGATACATGTATGTCCACTAAAAGAAGCTGAATTGGGTGTTACCAAAAAACTTGTGGCATACGTAAAGCACTTGTAGTAGTAATGGGTGTCCAAATGTTGTATTGGTTACTTGGAAAATAAGAGTGCTGGAGGTAAAACAGACATGATTACTTTGTTTTTACTGTAAAGGCAACCCTCCCCTTTCTACTTAGCCTGGATACCAGACCCACCGCGCTATATGCTTAGCCCCTTCGGCCGGGGAGGAGGCACATGCCCGGTACCAAAGTTGGCACCCGATCTCTAATATCTATCACTGGGCGATACATAATTGGAGATCACCTGCCAACTGTGGTAGCAGGGGAAGGCCTTAGCAGGGCCTTCCCCTGCGCTGCTGAAGGGGCTAGCATACAGTGCGGTGGGTCTGGCGACCAGGCTATTCTGCCTTACCATACATGTACAGTATAAGAAACCCAAGTCAAGGTCCTAAAGGCAACTGTCTGCTTGTACTCATGGAAATAACCTGCATCTAACCTTCATTAGTAGTTAGATAAATAGCCAGGATGTCCTGATGATCCCTTGTAAAACCAAAGGAGAAAAAGGATTGCTTGGTATAAACTCCAAGAGAGATAACTAATCTTTTATATCACATGCCAAGAAGACTAAAGACTCCGGATGAAGAGCTTATGTTAGATGGCCATATGTAGGTTATACTGTCTGTGAATCTCCCTATTGGATGAGCACAGTGACCTTTACCCAGTGCCTCCATTGCCAGACATGTTTAGTCAGGGGTCAGGATATATTTGGACAGTGATACTTGTTACTAGAAGAAACACTGGGATGCTCTCTGTACGTGACATGAAGGAGTGCATGCACATTTGAGACGTCACAGCTAAGTCAGAAAAACTGGTACAGTGTCCAACAAAAGTATTTACCTACTAGTCAGGAGTCAGGATATACATGTATTTGGACAGTAATTCTTGTTACAAGAAGAAACATTGGGCTGCTCTCCATACGTGACATCCGAGAATGTCACAACTAAGTCCGAAAAAACTGGTACTGTGTCCAACGAAAGTATGTATCCACACTCCGGGCATCTCATAGGTATTTGCAACATGTGGATAACCTACATGAAAAGTGTACCCAAGAGAAATTGATGTGACGTTTATTCCTGGAGCAAGCACATGTTCAGCCATTTTGAAACATGGTGGTGTTTGTTCTGGCCATACCAATTTCAGTTGTTGGTTCGCTGATCAAAAAAAATAAAGGTCAACTGGAAAAAAAAGCACGAGAAGGGAGTCTGAGGGGACAATCTGTTCACGCAGTTTCAGGGAGTGGGTGTAGTTAGATTCTAGTTCTCCTCCCAGCCCTTTATTTTTATGTCATCCTCTTGCATAATTTTCACTTTGAAAAGTCTGAAAACCAAGAAAAGAAATTGACCTAATCCTGTTCTGCCACATAGTTCCCATCGCGTGGAACCCCGTGGCCTGCAGGGCATTTGCGGCTACCCGGATCTATTTGGACAGAGATGCTTGGTACATGTGTGCCACTGACCTGGGGTCAACCTCCCAGTGGTCCAGCAAATATTTATGTCCCTTGAATTTGTTTCACACATGTCCCTGCCATGCCCAGTATGTCCAGCCAAAGATGGATAATTCTGGACATTACAAATGTGTGCTGTGTTTTGTTAGATACTATATCACCAATAATCACACAAAGGTCAAAGGGGTTAATAATCTAAAGGCTGCAATATGTCAAACTGTTTATGGCTATACTACATCATTCGGTGAATTAGTCAAATTGTATAACCACCCTACAACATAACACACAAGCGTTTTGCATTCAGTATTGTGGAATGGGGCAGTTGCACGTACAGTACATTGATATTGTCAAGACTGTAGGGTGTCTTGCTCATCCAGTAGTTCAGCGAAACGCCCAAAGAGGTAAGGACAAAGTCTTGGTTGTTCTATACTGTCTTCTCACCTTGGTACTGTGAAATGTCAACATTAAAGATGTGAACTTGGATGTCAATACCTTGACCTTATGAGGCTCAAAGCCTGGTAGTCTGGCCAATGTTTACAAAAGGAATAAACAGTGCTAAATCTTTGGGTATGCCCTTGACTATCTGTTTTGTTTCCCTTTGTATATGTAAGATAATTTCTATATTTTCCCAGGTTGTGGTATGGGGGTAATGACCCTGAGGTCATAGAGGTTCCTGATGGGGTAATCTATATTTATCCCTCTGAACTGATCTAACCACACTTGACCTTAGCATTGTCCTGATCTGGAGCTTTGTGTGATGTGCACTGTGGGAGGATGGGGGCTTCTCTTGGTACCTTTTTGAGTAATATCACTCATTCCAAAGCCATCATGATTATTGATGGATGCTGTAAAAGGGGACATGTACAGGAATTCAATTTTGGAGTACATATAACAGTTAAGATTCGAATGGGTTTAAGTCTATCAATATTTTAAACACCAGTCAACCCCTTTCTTTTAGACATGACCAGTTGCTAGTTAAAGCTAATGTTTTAGCCTTGCTGAGAAAGGTCATCTCCAAGTACATCCACAAAGCTTAATGTATGGTATCAGTAACATCAAAAACATATATTCACCATCATAAGATATGCATGGAAGCTTCTGTAGTATCTGACCACTTTCACGTCTCGTTGCAAACAAGGAAGTACATTTCCAGACCAGAGTGAATTATGGTATGCAGTCTATTATTTAGCCTGTTATATATGGTGCCACGCCCATATAGCGGCTCTCATGGGCCTCTGAAATAGAAGCCCTAAGCTTGCAATGACAAGTACTGAATGTATGGCATGAAAACGTATGGCAATAAAGTGGTATGCATGCCCCTTTTACGTAGAGCATAATCGGCCGTGTTAATTTCACGTAGAGCGTTGCGGACCACTCCATAATTTAGCGTAGAGCGTGGGGGGGGGGGGCTTTCTGAATTTAGCGTATTACGTAGCCGGCCCTCCGAACTGAGCATAGAGTGTTGTCGGGACCCCCCATGCAGGCCCTCTTTAAGGATACCCTTGAAATAAGTTGCAAGCACATCTTACAACTTTCTCACTACCTGGTAATACAGTTGGAAAGGGACATCCCAGTCACAACAGGGTATTTTGGACAGCTGATCTTTTTCAAGCAGATGGAAAGCCAAGGTGAAAGGTCAGGAACAGGACAGAATGGGGTGGACCAGTACCACCTGTTGCAAAAGGGTCTCCTGGGGTTTTAGCAATGATCAGTACTGCCTTTAACAAGGGGTCTTTTGGGGTTTACCATGGCAAGGGACAATATCTAGTAGACAGTGACTATTCTGTTATAGACAGTGACTATTCTGTTAACGTTCTTAGAGCACTGTATCTAAGAAGCCACATGGCATCCACTTACTTGTAATGCCTCTGATTATTTCCCTTATAAGAGTGTATATGCAAGACTGGACAACATTTTCTTAATCACAGATAGCAGTGTTTTGTTTATTCTACCAGTGGATTTATGTTCCTTTTCCTTTGGCAAGACTCTAAGAGACACATGGTAGTTCTCTGTATGTGGTTACCTTGGCGGGATACAACTGTAACCATTCAAGTTAGATCAAAATCCATGCATGGTTCATTTCAGCCAATTTGGCAGGCAGCTGATCAGTTAATTTTGCCCTGTCTGTGGTAGCGGGATTTGTGGCCATTATAAGCCTCACCATAAGTTACAATACAGCTGTCTTGCTTTGAGAAGTGTTGCCGCTGGTAACGAATGAAACAAGAAACTTGTCTGGAAACCTAGTTGATCTTTCCTGGCTGTCTTGATGGTTGACATTGTCCATGATGGTTAACCCAGGAGACACTGGATAGTTGGGAACAGACTTCAGCTGTCTTGGCTGTAGGATCCATTTTTCAGAGGTTTGAGCCAGAGGCAAACCCAATAAAGAAAACAGGTGCTTTTTGGCCATGTCATGATCAGTCATTTTTGGCTGTACAGAATGATTGTGTAAAACATCAATAAGAGAATTGGAAAAAATAGATACAGCTGGGAGGGGGGCTCTGCTTACATCAAACAAAAAGGTAGACTGCACAAGTACAAATTTAGATGAGAAGCTTTGCAATGTCATGCCCAAATATTTGTGGAAAAGAAACCAATTTTTGTTGCCTTAGTTACAAAGAGACCAATATGATTAAGCTGGAATTTTAGGTAAACTATTTGTAATTCTTTCTGTCCAAAATGTAGCAGCTGGACAACCCAAGCTACCCTTGGTCACCCCCTTCACCCCTGGGTTATCTTTGTATATTTTTGTTGTTACAAACCCTTGTCAGGGCAATATCCCCACAGCCTGATGAGGTGTTATTTACTACCTGTACAAGCTTTCAAGATTGCCGCCTGCTTGTTCAGCCTGTTATCTGCATTTTTGGGAGGAAGTAGGATTCTCTGGGATGGGAACTGCAAAAGGTTGTCCCACATTTGACTGTCCCCCATCGTGCGGTAATTAGTCCAAGCTGACAGGTTGATGCTGCAAGAGTGTGAAAGACAAGGCCGCCATTTGTACTGGTGATGAACTTGGGCTCATCTTGGGAATGCATAACAATCATCTCCTGGTATTCTGCTGCAGACTTGATGGGTGTTCGGAGGGAGGTGTTCTTTTGATAGTGAATCTGAGGTATAAAGAGTCATGGTAAATGTCAGCCAGTAAAGCTAATGCAAGTTTGTTGGAAGAGAACTTTCCTTGTCTGTTCAGAAATAAAACAAACAGAATTGCTTCAGGGAATACACAACAGTCATTATCTCCCATACTGGTCTGTGTTTTTTGGTGGAAAAATGGTGCCCTTTGGTTTGATGGCAAATGTGGGATGTTGGGCCTGACTGTGAGTGTGACATACCTATCAAGGAAGGTGGCTGCTGGCCAAGACAACCATCATTAGTTAAGTGGCAGTTGTTCCAGTGTTCTCTTGAAAGCATGTCTGTTTGTACTATGGTATTCAGGTCTAGGATGATGATCATGGTTATCTAATGCTAAAAGGAGGAGAGAGGAAAAAGATCTTACTCTCTTGTCACTGAAAGTAGATAAAGTCTTACGCTGGAGTCCTGAAATTTCTAGCTCATGCCTCATTCAAAGAAGAATGTGGTGGCGCTGTCCTATGAGTTATTATTCATTTTATGGTTATTTGTCATCAAAAATTTCCAAAATTAAAAAAAAGAAAATTCCAGAAATCAAGATGTAACCCATGAGGAATTGTATGTGAAGGAAACTAACACATCACACATTTTGGATTCATAGGTTGACAAAGGCTTAGACCAGGCAAATTGTTTGTCTTATACATTGTGATCTTACCTGGTTCTATCTATATACACATGTATTAGCATCTCTGTAAGGTGAAACAGGTGGAACTAAACCTGGATTCTCCAAGGATCAGACAAGACGACAGTAGAACTAGAAGACTTTACATAGGCGTAAGACGACTTTAAGGATCAGTTCCACCAACTTTCATGTGTTACCACTACTTAAGTTATAACATAGGCTGAACACAACCTCAGTTGAATGCTGCATACTGCATGCACAGAATCATTATGTAGGACAGCTTAGAAGTCAATTTAGAAGTCCTTAGAAGAACAGCTTAGAAGATCTATATACTAGTGGCTAACCAAGTAACAATAGTTTAGATTTTCAGCTACTTGTCAATTCTTGTGCCATCAAATGGTAACTCAGCAATCCCAAATCAAGAAGGACAATTCACTGTTTGTTTTTCTAATCAATTACAAGATCTTTTGTTTTCAAAGACTGAAAAGATTTTTTCACTGCTCCTTCATAAATCCTTTATAAATCCATGAGCAAAGAGTGTGCTATTGGCCAAACGGTTCCAGACATGCTTGCAGTCTATGGAAGAAGTACTCTCTACATAGGGGGAATTCCTGTACAGACAGGACGGTCCATCCTTCCATTGTCAGCAGCCGGTGCATGCAGTTCCCATCTAAACAATGATTAAGCTGACGAGATCATTTGTAAACTTGATTCCAACATTCTGTTGACAAGCAAACTGTTGATAAAAGTCTATCTCATACAAGCAAATGAAACACTCAGAAGATGATTTCAATGCTCGGTGAATCATGATCTCCAAGTGTAAATAGAGATGCTAAATTGTTCTCTCGATTTGGATTTATCGGCTTGAATGTTCTCCAACTTTGATGTCACAATACTAACGTAGCATGCTAAATGTTGAATGGGTACATACTCCTTCTGCCATCCATGTGCAAGGAAATCCTATGTTGTTTGCCATACATGTATCTCTCATTTGTCTTAGAATTTAAGTAAGTTCCCTGGGATGAAATATGCCAAGATTGGTATTGGTAAAGTCAGCTTGTTATGGTCTTCTTTGGATCGCATACAACAACTGAATTCACGAACGGCAGGATCAAGCGGCTTACTTGGTGCTTGTTCAAAATCCAATCATTCCCCTCCCCGTCTGCCATAATCAGGTCAATTAGAGCCCTTGGTTTGTGTGAGGGGCAGGAGTGTTTGTAGAGAGGTGGATGTGAGGGGTAGTCTTTCACAGTCCTGTACACACTCGGATGTAGGGCTCAAGTTGTTAAAATTTTTCTGAAGAGGTCTGCTGGCTTTCAAAAATGTGCATTTTGACAAAATACAATACATTGTTTGTTATCTAGTGGTAATAATGTTTAACTGTAGAGATTGATGCTATTTGATGAAATACAGTCAGGAGTGGGATATATTAATAAGAATGGGGTGAAGCAGCTTTTCTATACATAGGGGTGCTCTTTGAAATGGCAGAGCCTCAAATTTCCAAATAAAACATTCCCTGGCCAGAGGTAGTATTATCACTCATTACATGATCAATGTTTTTTAAAATAGTAGAGTCTCACAATCTATTCTTCTGTTCTGCATAGCTTACTAACTGCACTCTGATTCTTTGGAGTTTGAATTGGTAGGTCTATGATGTTGACACCATACCAATACAGTCTGATAATCCTACTATAGATCGTCTTTGCAAATATTTGTCGCATCACCACCTACAAACAGGGCTACAGGACAGCTGCCTGCCCTGTTCAGTACCCTGTCTTCCCAACCCAAATATTTGTACTGACAAACAGTATGGTCAAGATAGGTACTTATACCCAGCTTAGACTGGGACTGTTTGAATAAATTAAGGGGTGTAGAATTTTGTAAAGATTTTTTCCTGGAAAACTGGCTTTGCATTAGAATCTAGGACAAACTTGGTTTCTATGCTATCTGCAGAGAAAGAGGTTGAGGAAGACTCTGGGTTCTACCCTGCAAGACCAAATCTTAATGCACATCCCATACTGCCCCAGAAACTGGCTCTAACAAATCTGCCCAAATGGATTTGTATTCTGCTAGAGAGAGGAAAAGATTAAGAACTTCAAGGACTTCCTATAGGCTTCTTGCTTAGACACACTGTTGGAGATAGGAAGTCATGGCGGCAAACCTCTTCATCATTACAACAGGGAAAGCTTTCTTCTCAAGATGTTCTCTCCCTCACGTGTGCTCCTTAACAACTCAAGCGAATGAGATGTCCTGAGTAGGATTGCTCCCAGGCTAGCGTGTCTTAGATTAAAGTAGTCACAGCTTTGTCAAAACTTACACAGAGGCCAAGTGGACAACATCACGTCTTGCATGTTGTTTTATACTGAAAGGACATTACAAAGGAAAGAGGTTTAACAGATTCACACTTGCTTTTGTAGTTGTTAGAAGAGGAAAAGCACCTCTCGTTCATGTTCGGTTAAGCAGGAAATGATGCTGAGATCAAAAGGTTTCCTTTCTGCGCAGTTGAACTTTTGGGTTAGTAGGTTACAAATGTAGTACAGACAGAATGAGGGCAATTAGTTAAAGTGGACTCTCTACAAAGTGTGAACATTCTTTTGTTCACTCATTATGTCAAGAAATTCTCTATCGTATTGGTTGTATTGTACACTTTAACACAAAGAGAAACTGGACTTGCCACAACAGTATCTAAATCATTTTTATTGTGAATGAAATTCTCAGATTTAACTGTTGTGTATTTGGTGTGAAGGGCCGAACAAGTGGTTTTATGCTCTTGAAATGACCCACTTGCTGACTACCTGTTTGACGAGGGCTTAGCTAATTAGCATGACCCACACCTGTGTTTGAACTGCTCCCCTTACACCTGGGGGAAGGAGATGGTGGTCCTAAGAGCATGAGGTTTAGATGCATAAGTCCAACATTATGTTAACAAGCATGGGCACCCATATCTAAAAATCATTGTCTTTTATGAAATTGTGTACTTGGAAGTCAGTGGTTTATCAGAAATAAACAGACGAATGAAAAATGCAATTCCCTCTTTCCATCTGGAGCATTGATGTCATAGATCTACAATTGGCAGACTGCCATATTGGAATTGCACACTGGTACTGAATAGACCTAGCCTGGTTCCAGTCTCCTTGAGTCCCACAAGTCTTTATCTATTATGCAGTAGCCTATTCAGCTAATTACACCAGCTAAACCCTATGCTAAATAAAGGAAACCTAATCCACAGAACAAAGGACTGTAAAACACAAGCAGGATGTAGGGATTATCTCTACATGGTATTGTGCCATGATACTGGGACCACCTGGTATCTGATGACACTGCTTACACCTGTTCCTACTTCATTATCAGGGTCTTATCAGAGAGAGGATAGTAATCACCTCCTGTAGGTGTCAGGTACTTGAGTAGACTGTGGGGGGAGGTGACAGAAGTAGGTTGGAAAGGAACCTTACCAATTGCAAAGAGAGGAGAGGTTGGAAGGAGATTGTTACCTTCTGATTGCCCTACTTTCTGGTAGCTATCCCCTTCAGAACCCAGAGCAATAAAAAGATAGTAGTCATCTCACCATTTAAACCTCCCCTTGCTGTAGGCTTGTTCATTGATCAAAATTGAGTTGGTGTCAGTGTAGATGCTGTATCATGTGTATGTAGAGAGTTGAGTGTATCTGGTCATTGATGGATGAGTTTATCATGATCAGATCTGCTTGTCCACAGATGGCACTGTCAAGTTTTCTGCTACTTATAAGGGCTGCCAATTTGTCAAGGATGTTAGAACACTTGTCACCAAAGATTAGGAATTTGGAATGTATAATTAATGTAAAATAGTTTGATGATCATGAAAGTTACGACTGACCCACTCATGTTTGAATTATCAACTTTCAAGCCACTATCGATGGAGATTAACTTTCATTCTACCGGTATATTTTATGCATTTTCTTTTCAAAACCTTCCCCTATGTTAATTGTACAGGTAGCACAAAGGCAAATGCAGGTGAGGTTACTGTAGTACTGTAAGAAGCAGAGTGGGTGGCGCATAGGTGTTTACCACATACATCATATGTTTTGAATCCATGTGTGTACCTCCATTCTTTTGTATACAACCATAGACGTATGCTGGCATAAAAGAGATGGTAGCACATTGAATCATGAAAAGCCAGCCATGTTTGATATTGATTAATCGTACACACTACACCTGTTTATTTGTAGTGGTTATTCTTTGTCATGTCCAGACAAAAATAGCAAAGAGGGTCACTGTGTTTACAGGATATCCTATACCCATCACAAACTATGGCTGGGTCAGGGCAGCAAGCCAGGGGAGGGGGGCTCCAGGTCACCCTGTGCCTGATTTGGGCCTGATAGAGCTTTTTCTCCTACTGTTCAATGAACTTTTCATTTTGTTCTCTTGTTTAATGGAGTAAATGTTGTACTACAAGTATTGACCAGTTTTTAACTCCATTGCCCTACCATGCACGGCCAAACTTTGCGGGATATTAATATTCTCAAAGGTATATTAGATATAGTCTCTACCAGACTAACTACCCGCAAGAGACTAATTTGACAGGAGAGTTTGGCCACCATTGGGTTTCATTTGTAGGTGCAATCACTAAACCTTCCCGTGGACTGACTCTCCTGGCCAATCATTCCCCTTTTTTGCCAAATTCTGCAATCCAAACCCCCATAGGAAGGCCTGGCCGAGGCTATATTAGATACCTTCCTGCTATTACATGATCCAATCTACTTTTTACTCAGGCACACATTATGCATATTCTCCTGAGATTATTGAACTGAATGGTTATGGTTTGAGTCAATGTTCAAGTACCTAGTGAAAAGGTTCAACTGATAAGATGTTGACATTGGCACTGTCCATACAGTCTTCCCATAAATCCATCTTCCTCAGTCCCATCACTTTTCCATCTGTTTGCCCCCCTCCCCTCTCGCTACAGGGGGGTAGCCATTCAGCCCTGTGTAAACTCTGCTTTGACCCTAGGTTTAGATATTGCGCACTGCCATGTAGGTAAACATGGTAAGTTGATCAAAAATACAATTGGTTGTTGGTTTTGGCACCAATACTGAGGGCTGGCTGCACATTTACTTTCTCTGATTGATATTCAACATGGCTCAAAAGCGGGGCTTTGTCCCTTTTAAGTTTTGGATGAGAAAATTATCACCACAAATCAAAATACAAATACAAATATCCTGTTAACAGATGATATTTCTTCACTATTTTGTGGAAAGGTTTGTTGTGCATTGCCTTTGTTTTGTGAATAACCATGTTTTTATTGTTTCTATCCAGGCCAAATTGATGATATGCTGATCCACTATGTCATCCACGACAATGTCAACGCCACTAGTGACTCCTTTGTCTTCAAGGTCCAAGACAATGGTACGTGTCATCAATCTTCTTATTGATACTGAAGAGGAATGATGGAATTGACAAATTGATTGTCAATCATTGGTGTGTCTGTGTGTGTGTTTACAAAAGTGTGTGACTGTCCTTGTGTCCATCTGATTCTGAAACTGTGAAGTACCATCCAAATCAGTGAATATAGGAGTCTGCAGAAGAAGGTAGAAGATAAAGATGATTGAATATGTGGAATACGCAGCGATATCCCAGAGAGAGTGAGCTTGGAATAGAGTTGCATCTGTGCAAATCAACTCCTTTCTAAGTTCAAAGCACATTCTTCTTCAGGTGTGCTTGAAGATAATCTTACTAATGACTCTTTTGAAAGTCTGACATGCTCAGTGCCGACTTTGCGATGCCATTGCAAAATCAAAATGAGGTGGTGTTGATCAGACGTAATCCAGACTATCATTTTGTAAAGGTTACTAAGTCAAGTAACGGGCGAATGGCAATTTTTGTCTGCGGAATGCCAGCGAACAAAACCATGGTAAATCAGACCTTGCTGCGCCCAAAGAAAGGTTGCGCACCCGACATCGAATGAAGCTGGGAAAGGTTTTCCCAAACAATTGCTTGTTTTCCTTACAGTTCCCCCCTTTCTTTGCCAGGTCCAGCCAGGGATAGGTAAATATTTGGGTCTGCTTGTACAGTATTTGGATAGTCTATCAGGCCAGGTACGTTGCTTTGTTGCATGACCCTGAGGTTGTAATGGATATCGTTGCGTACATTGTAGCCCGTCAAGTTGAACCTGCCGGACGCATAGAATTAAAACAATGGCCGGCTCTCTGGAGCAAAATCCTCAAATTACTAATACATGTGGATGAATTCAAAGTCTCTTCAAATGGAGCTGACCCTGACGGCTGTGAAGTGACAGCACTTAACTTCCCACAATCTTGAGAAAGGCAGTTTTGGGTTGGCTCTAAAAGATCACGGCTGGGGGACCCAAAGTTGTCTACAACGATTAATCAGTTGGGAAAAACTCACTTGGAGTTTACTTGGTTGCATGGGTTCTTATAACTGTCCTCTTGGGTGGCCAGAACTCTATATCTAACATTACCTCTGTACATGAATTGTAGCAACTACATGTATACACATAGACTTCAACTCAACAGTGGGTGGAGGTTATCATACTTTAATCATACATGTGTATAATGATTTCATTTGCAAATGGTATTGCAAGATATTGTATGAATGAGAGCTGTACAGTACTACATTGTCAGCACACTCCAAGTAATTGTGTTGCCTTACAATATCTGCCATTTTTGAAGAAATGATTGATGACAGGATTATGTGAGATTTACGTAAAAGTCTGATAGATAAATTGCACTGAAGGATTTACAGCACTCACTCATTTATGTACAGTCTTTGTAATGCATTTAGCCTTGGTATTTAGCCAAGGATGGTTCCAGTATCCTCCTTGGCATTTAGAAGTCAATGCCTAAACAAAATGTCTCTGGCGACACATGATTCCTTCACACCATCCTGCAAGGTTCATTCTCACAAATACGACAAATACTTGACAAATTGTGAGAGCAAACTGTTTGGATTGGGTACTGCCCTATCCAGTGTCTTTTATGTTTGACACTGTTGTGTTAATTAACTGGTGTGATCCGTTTATTGACTGCCTTGTTAGTTCATTGAGGTGTGAAATCCTGTCAAAAATGCCCCATGCCACTATAGTGATTTGCATAAGAAATGAATGTGTATTACTAACATGTGTACATGCTTTTGTACAACACAAACCAAGATGGTTAGGCCTATGACCTCCTTGCGCGAACTTATTTGATTTATCCAGATCTTGGCAGGATATTATTATATTATAGCACATTTTCTCCTCTGCTTTTGAAACTCTATACAGTAATTGTATTGACCAAAATACAATACACTTCAATCAAATCATCCATGTTCTTCAGTATTTATCCAAGTCTACCTGAAGTGACATTGTATTAATATGATTATGAATATGCATTGAGATAAACAATCAATTAGATCCCCACAGAGAAGATAAATAGAACACCAATCCCTTATATCCCAAGGACATTGAATGCCTGAATGTCCCTACATGTTAGTTAGTGCTTGGTTAGTGCAATCAGAATCCAAGAAAATGTTCTTTCCCAGCATTTATCAGGGAACTGTGATGTTTCCATGTACCTAAATTTTGTGTTATGAAAACTTCCTGCTCGCTGAATGTGGAGTCGATTGGGATTGGGCTCTGTCATGCATTGTCAAAACAAGAGAGCCTTCTTTTCCAACATTTGTGATGAATTACAGTACTTAGTATGTTTCCGATACCAAATCTAGAAAAAAAAAAGATCTCTCATGATTATCTTGTTTACAAAACGTCTTGGCTTTCCAAAACGACCCCATGTCCATGGCAGTGAATACAATCAAAAGCCAAGGAAAGGGTTATGTCATGCCTAATGGATCTTATCTATGTATCTCGATACCAAATTTTGACAATGCTGAAGAAGATCTCTAATGATTATCTTGTTATGAAAACTTCCTGCTTCCTGGCGCCCCGCTGAGCTGCTCTTCCCCACTTGAACAGAAGCTCTGGTGTCAATCAACACCAATTCCAGGCTCAAGGTTGGGGGTCGGGACTCTCGGCCTGGAGGACATTCAATTTGACCAGATCACTGCACAAATCCAAATCTGATGGGCGACAAGTTGAATAGTTGCCTTGTGCGTACACCCTGTCATTGTCGTTTTCATCATCTTCCAACCACATTCAAAGGTGGTCAAAGATGGCCAATGGTTTATGTAATATGTATTTGAATATCTGTACAAAGTTAGCAACATTAATGCAGATGCAACATTTTCACAGGACAATTTAGTAACTCTTGATTTTCTAATGACCGGAGGAATGGTTTGCTTCAATTCAGCCATAAAAACTGCTAGTGGTGAATCAAATGACAACTGCAATTATGCTGCACTGACCCCCATGAAGGCTAAACAGTTGGAGATAATACATGTAGTTTGGTCATTAGAATGCCTTGCTCTGGGCAGGGGTGACATTGAGGCTTGATCACACTGTATGTATCACACTGCAGCTGGGTGACCACAGAACAGGGTTGAACAGGCCACAAATGAAATCCTTAGGAGGTAAATTAGATGAGTAGCTAAGATTTAAACATGTACACCCATGCCTTGTACAGAATTAAAGGGGCAATAGCTTTGGCTTCCTGGGTGATCTATTAGGCATAGATAGACTGCTACAAACCCAGCGACACATGTGGATGCTTGGGTAGCACCAGGGGGCTATCAGGAAGGAATAAGAAACAGAATATGTTGGGAAAGCTTTTATCAACCCTTCAACTTACCGTTGCACCAGCATCATATTTTCCGATTGCTGAATGAATTGGGTGTAACAGCGGATTGCTGTGAGGCATAGAAAATTATGAATCAAGAAGGCAGCTCCAAATACTCCCCAAATTATTTCATGATCAAGGCTGGACCATCTAAATCATGACTGATCGAAAAGTTAATTCGCCTCAGCCTCCAAGTTCCATCAGATTGTCTTGATAGCTCTTTATAGCCCAAGATTGATGGGAAGAGTCACCCTGTGTCCTCTCTCTCCCAGATGTTTTGCCAACTCCCTTTACTTTCCCCTTACCTCTGTCCAAACCGCAACAAATCCTATCAGCAACCTGTCACTGTTGTCTCCTTAGCTGATGTTTCACCTTGACTCCTGCCTGGGGTGGAAAGAACAACAGACAGTTGTAGTCCAAGGAGGTTAAAGAAAGTCTCATTTTAACATCCTTGTATAGTATTTATCCCTCGACTCCCACTAAGATCAAAGGGAGGAATACCTGTTGAGGATGCCACCTACTGTCATTTCTTGGGACAGCTGTCTGTAATCTCCAAGCAGAGGTTAGGCTCCGGCTTCTTTTGGTAGTCTTGACTTTTCAGGTGTTTTTATCAGGCTTTCTGTTTTACCACTGGTTTTCATTTTGTTTGGCTTGCAGACAAAAGGAAGACTTGAGAAAATAGAAAGCCCAATAAAAACACCTGAATAGACGTCTGTCTGCTTGAATAGTAAGACATCAGTGTAGGAAGGCCTTGCAGTTTTTACATGGCCTGGATAAAGATTGGGTGCCTTCTTGGTTAGATGTCTGCTCTGACAGAACCTACCCACCAATCAACCACTAGCAATGTAAACTAACAAGAGTGGTCCCATGATACAAGGCAATTTTTTTCAAACAATAGAAAGGAAGCATTTTGGAAAGTTTTGAAAAAGTTCTGCTGTTAGTCAGTTTTCACGTTTTTTAAAAATCACGTTCATCATAGATCTTCAGCTATGGTTACTACATTCCAGTTTGTTAGTTTCCGGGGGTTTGTCCTTGCACATACTTGTGTGCTTGTAGCATACAGCAAGAAAAGGAAATTGCGGAAGACTTTTGGACCTCGTAGCCTTGGTGGGTGCAAAAATATTCTTTTGTTGACGCCAAATTTAATGAGAATTCCAAAAGACTCTACAAGATTGATGAAAGTGTGTTGGGAGACTGTGTATGCCTCTCTTCAATTAGACTTCAGGGAACATTGAAATTTCACCTCAGCTGGAAAATGTGGTGGTGATGAGGCTAAATGTGTTTGTGTGGGGTGGGGAGGGGAGGGGTGATGAACACCATGGGTACAGTGTTTATCTCAGCTGTACAACACACAGCATAATGGCTACCCTGTCTGGAACAGGGAAGGGAGGAGAAGCCTTGCACATCTGGTCCCCACTTGTATCTGATAGTTTGTCTTTTATTCGAATCATAGACAAGCTTTATGAAAGGAACCATAGTTCGGAGGCGATAGCTGTCAGTACTGGTGGCACGGTTTTATTTGAAGATAGCTGTGGGAAGCGCAAGTCCTCCTTCTCCTTTGTGGTGAAACGGAACTCACATGTCCAGCCCCACTTTCTCAAGGCACAGCCCGCTGCCAAGAAGTTGTCAACTTCAACAGTCAAGATATTAAAAGGTGTCACAATACATCTTTGAAAGCCTCTCGATGAATACCATGTTATAACAGAGTGGGAGACTTTGCAACATCCCAGTTTGAGTAACATTGAAAGTCTGGAAAACTTCCAAGACCCAAGTGTGGTCAAGGACGGATGGCAGACATTATGGTGCCTGGTTTCATACCCTCTGCATTTATCATAAACAAAATCTCTTGTTGAAAGAACTTAACATTTATCATTAGCAAAGATCTTTTGTTGAAAGAACCACATAATTGACATAAATGGCCCTATGGGGGAGATGGGAACAGGAGTTATGCCCAGATTACACAGGTAGATTTCAGCTCAGGGTCCTGCTGGATTTATACCTATGTTTTCCACATGTTCTTTTTGGCAGGCCTCAGAAGCATTGTGTATGAATGGAGAGAAATGATGATAGCTCAGCTTTGAACCACGCAAGTTTGATAGTTCTTTAATTTCAATTTGGCCCAAACTTCATTTTGTGTGACATGTTTTGACCTTATTGTTTCCACTATGCATTGAAACAGTGCAGATTTCACCCTGTAGACTCTGGCGCCTTTGATCAACATTTACAAGAAGTCTTATTCAGGTTCCCAATTTAAACACTTGCTTTTACCCAACTACAAATTCAGTTAGCAAGAGCTTTTCCAGCGATATCCTCTTAATCCTTGATCGTAACTCTCATGCCTGAAACTTACTTATCCTTTTTAGCAAGCTTTGAAGTGTAAGATGAAGGTCCTCGAGGATTAGATAAGATGAAGCTCCTGGAGGATTAGATAACTGTTTGTTTCTGTTTCAGGAAGGGTTTGTGATATCTTGCAGATGAATCAAAATCAAAAGTTTTCCCAGACATCAGACTAAAAGCAGGTGAGCTTGTGTTAGAGGAGGCTGATTAGAGGAACTTCTGATGGGTTGGAGGAAAGATTTATCTGGAAAGGAAATTTCACCAGAAGAAAGCTGATAGTCTAGACAGTCATGAACTTACTTTGGATCAACACAGCCAAGTGGCTGTCCAAAGGTATTACATGTACCTAAGTCCAAACATTTTGAATATATCCTTGCCAGCATCTTTCCGTATCCAGTCTTTTACTCTGTGAAGATCTCTGAAGTTTATCCCATTGGCATCTCACCTTTCCTCAAGGATCTCTTGTGTTTACAGAGGGAAATGTCTGCCCATATTATAACTCCAATATAGTTCACCCAGTTTCTGTTCCTCCAATACTAAAGTAAAGGGTTGAGCCCCAAAATATTTTCTCTAATCAGAGACCCACCAATCAGCAGGCAGCCTTGTTAATTCCTGGCTCAGGGCAGGAAGGATTGGAATTTCAGCTGATTTAATTGGGATCAGCAAGCAAAATAATGAGCTTTTCTGGGAGGATTAAATCTGTAGTCCCCAAAGTGGTGATGTATGGGGATTGCATGGATTGGAATGTTAGACAGGCTGCCTTTGTTGAAAAAGGACTGCCTTTGGGTCCTCCATGCTGGGAAGGGAAGATGCAGAGGAGTCCTCTTGGTGGGCTGCTCCAACAAATTTACTCGTTTTCATGCCACTCCATAGAAAATCAATGCAGGAAAAAGAAGTGAGACCCCAGTTAAAGAGTTCAAGAGTTCAAGACTAAATGATTTTGTTTTCAGAGAGGATCAATGTATTGAGCTAACCTAGCTCCAAGATGAGTTGGTTTAAGGGCACCAGATTTGTATTAATGATGGGTTTAAGCAACAGGGGGAAGTACAGTTTATATAGCATTCTCTTACCACAGTTGATAGCTGTGAAAATATAAGGTTCCTGTCTGTCCTCCTTTCCTGTTGTGAGAGTAACATGAGCTAAGGAGAGCTCTAAGGACCCCCCAGTCCTTCAAAGTAATACCTCCTAATGCTAACACCTCAGTATAGAGGGGACTCCCAACTATAGCATGTCTAATTGTCGGCTGATGCCATTTTAACTGCATGACTGAAGCTTCAGCTAAAGATGTTCATGGAATATTTCCTTTGATTAACGAGTGTTTGATGAAGTTGGATGCTATGATGGACAGGAAGATAACTGATTAGTATTTTGTGAAGGAAATGACAATTTTGACATATCAACAGTTAGTGCAAATAATTTCTTATCTCACTTTGCATTTTCTTTCAAACGTATATCATAACAATGTCTTTGACAAATTCTTCTCCATTCAAATGCCCTATCTTTGCCCGGCAGCAGTTTAATCAAAATACCGGATACTACTAAGGTTTATGTCATATTAAACTTAGAGGGGTCACTCTAAAGCGAATGGTTCTCCTGAGTAATGATGTCCAGATTGGATTGTTTGTGTAGAAATTTTTGGGTAAAGTTCCAGAAATACCAGGAGAACTTCCCATAAAGCGTAACCAATCAGCAATGGGGCCTCACACAGTGTCCTGGTGTAATGAGGACCGATTACTAGGGACAAGGGTCAAGGGTTAGGAACTGACCAGTTGAAGTCCAACAGAGAATTCAATCAGAATTTTATGGGGTGAACCCAAGAGTGACACGAGCATGAAAGTAGTTCTATCAGTTTATAGATGCGTGATTAATAGTCATGTTGTTTTAATACTTTAATGGCTTCAAAGTGTGTTGTGGATGGCTACATTGCTCTTTTACAGAATGTTTCAAAAGGTTTCCTAAAAGACATGCCGCTTGGACTTGATACTGTAGGAGACTGACAGCTTGTCATGTCAAGGGTTATACCATGAAATGTGTTACCCTAGAGAGGAGAAAATCAAGATTTTATAGTGGATCCAATCATGTATGCATGAGAAACGATTGAAGATTTTACATTGGACCAGTAAAGACAGTAGTGTGTATAGCAAGGTGGCAGACTGACTTTTCTGGATGTACAGTCCTCAATTTCAGTGATGGTCAGCTTGAGTATGTAACAAGAGAAGTGCAGGACACCAGGATAGACAGGGGAGGAGAGTCCACCCTGAGGTTGGCCTGTCAGCATGATTTTATGGAAATAGAGATCAGAAAGCCCGGCTGTGTCATGGATGACAAACAGATGTAACCCTGATCATCCAGCTGTCATGTCTCCCATCACGGATGATGCTCCATCTGTCTGCAAGTATGATGCTGGTCAGGGGTCTGCATTTGTGTTTGGGATTCTTGGTTGTCCATCTATTATTGTTAGAGATTAGAAGAAAGAAAACCAACTGACTGGAAAGATTTCCTGGTATGTGCAGATAATGAAATGCCCAAGCACGCTCTCATTAAATCTTGAAGAAAGATGGACAGCACCGGTGTTGGTTAGTAGAGGTAATTAAGATTTTTTGTGTCACAGTCCTGTTATGAAATAAATGTAACAGAGTGTACTTGTGTAGTTATGTTCAACTAGAGGGCTGCCCATAATCAAATTACAGGTAGGTGCCAAAGAATGCCTTAGTGAAAAAAAGGAGCGTTTGCTATGTGAAATACTGTATAAAGATTATGTTGTTGCAATTCAAATCAAAGTCAAACTTCACATTACCTAACCTTGAGACAAAGGCATGATGCCTTTTGGGGGGCTACAAGAAGTATATACCAGAAGATGAATAGGAAAGCTCATGAAAATGACATACATTTTTGTTTTCCCCTTCCTCCAACGGGAGAGGGAATCATAGTTACAGTACAGGATAGATGTGCGCTACAAACATGTCCACCTGTTCCGCAGACTGCAGGGGTAACCTTCCAGACATCTGACTTCCTCCTCTGAGGACTTTTCCAGACATCTTACTTGATCTTGCAGTGCCGTGTCTATCTAAACCTCCCAAGACAATGGCTGAACAGTACTTTTACTTACCTACAGCCTTTTCTTTTCACCAGTCTTTGAAGTTCTATATCTTTCCAGCACTTGGCACTTTTCCTTGCACCAATATTTGTCTTACCTGGCGTGACAACAGATACAGCAAGTTTGTAATGTTTCTGAACTTCAAGTGTCGAACAATGTCTTGCTGTTTGCTTTACATCTTAGAAAAACAAAGTGGGGTGTCTACTAACAGTTAATCTTTCAAACATTTCATCCTTGATAGGGTTTTCACAAGAGTTATCTGAGACTTTTAGCTTATTGTGTGGTATCCAATAAAAACTCACAAGGTGGTCTTTTGTTATCAGAAACCTTCCCTCCCTTGCCATGACTGAAACCTAGCTCCACCCTCTTTGGCCTTCAGAATGTCTAAGGAAGTGATACTTCTTTGATTGCTAGCTGATAGGAAACCCAATGATAAGAGGCAATCCTTATCAGATTCCTAATCATGAAACACTTATGAGATGATTACTGCAATTAAGCCCACCAAAACCAAGTGATGAAAAGAGAAGGATGGGTGTGTTGGTAGAGTAGACAATAGACCTGGCTTCAATTTCAGTGTTTCAACCTTGTAGTGTACCTCTAACATGGTCGTCTGATAGAAAGCCTTGATAGGAAAAAAGGATTCTGTTTGATACTGTACTGTAGGCAAACAAAAGGCATACCTGTGGTCCCCTGAGTATTTGGGGTGGCACCAGTGGGTAGTTGTAAGGACATACCCACCAAGAGTTGACTGATAGACTGTACCATGACTGAACAGAGGGGTGTTTTATCAGTAGCTTTTATACTATACTTCACAATGGATGCCACACTTAAAAATCTGTAATCTCTAAGCAGAGGTTGGTGTGGAATATCATAATATTTTCTGATAGATTGGCTTTTCTGGAAGTCTCCTCAGAGATTTGTTTTCCCCAACATCTGCTTGGAGATAATAGAGGTAGAAATGTATAGGGGCATGAAAGAGACATGTTACAGGGAGAAAACGTCTGTTAATCATTTCTTGTCAAACAAACCAGATATCATCCCTGTCACAGACAGTAATCAAAACTACCTCAGAATACAACAAAGAATGCCCCAAAAGCCTGGTAAGACCAAGTCAGGTGCAACAGTGCATGGGCAATGTTTTGGCAGTGGGTATCTTTTTCCATACCTTCCATTGCCATCATCTTGATTGATAGGTATTGAGAAATGGTCCCTGCCAATCTAAGGGCCTCTTTACACCTACGACATTTTAGAGTCGTGCGATCATCGTCGTGGGCGACGTCGCCGGCGACGGTATTTTTTGGCCGTCTAAAGACGATCAAAACAATCGTACGACGGCAATAAACGGGAAATCCTCGAAATGTCGTGCGACCACCTCGGACCCAGTCGCACGACGTTCAGCGGGGGGGCCTGTGGCTGTGTTTTTCTCGTCTAAAGAAGAATCGTCGCCGGCGACGGAAGTGGGTGATATGGTAATAAGCCTACAGCGTGCTGTTTCCTGTCCGGGAAGGAAAGTTTCTATCGTTTTCTTTGTAAATATGCATGCAGTTAGCAATGGAAACATATTTTTCTCGTCCGAAACCGGTTACTAGTATTCCGGCGCGACGCCCTGCTACCAGTGGCTACTTCTCTAGTATGCCCCTATTCCTCGATCCCCGGGACATCCCCGGCGGCGGCCACGAACTCGGGTTAAATCCCGTCCGTCTCTGTACCAGCTTCAATCTCTTTCTTTGTTGAGTACCGTTCTCAACGTCTCATCTGCAGGGCAACAGTTGTTGCAAAGTCAGTAAAAGCTTCATCTTTTGACGAAAACAAGCGGTTCCCCCGCCATTTTGAATTTGAGCGCAAGAGTTCACCTTGAGTCACACGCGCACATCAATGGAATTCTGCGCCGCGGGGGTCCCATGATATTTCCTGACCGTGTGTCTAAAGAAAACCGTCGCTTACGACGATGATCGTACGACCTTATAACATTGTAGGTCTAAAGTGCGCCTAAGAGACACCAAACAAAGTCTAAATTGAATGCCATGAACACATTGCAAGGGGTGAAAAAATGAAAGCCATGCCTTCGAAGGCTTGACTGACAAACAAAAAGAAAAGAACAGTTGACTGTGCATTCCTAAGGATTTTAAGTGACTATTAAGGTGGTATTAAGAAGTGATTAAGTGGTATGTATTGAAAGATATGTCCTGATGTCCATTTCCTATCTCTGAAGATTCAATAGCACTTTGTAGATACTGTCTTGAAAGTTGGTGTAATGTGACATCTTATAACTGTGACAGAGATTTGCAGATTTATTGGGAAATTGGCTCAAATGTCAAGCTAAGCAGTTTACCTGCATTTTTCATCATCATGATGAGTCCCTACCCAGTTCCAAGTTTATCCCAAAACACACCTTTTCATGAAATAGCCTTCGCCTGATGTCATTAGATGCCCTGAGAAAGAAAGACTATCATCAATCAAGATAGTCCTCTGACAGGCTTCTCAAGATTGCAGTATCAATTTTCTTAGATGACAACGCATTAATCTTGACAGTTTGCTAATTGCTTCATGAAAGAGCCACTTTGTTACAGAGCCACTTTGTGCTGAGATGTGTAGTACTTTCACTCTCCAGGATATGATTTTAAGTGTACGTGTTTGGTCATTTCCCACTACCTAATAGGTTTCTTGATCAAGTTCATTGTATAAACCAAACCCTTGACCCAAGATGACCCCCTGAATAGAAGGTTAATGGTTTGAGACACCTATAGGAGCAGGGGGGCACCTTTTGTAGAAAATACTTCCACCATGGCGGTAATAAAAACTCTCCATTGACCAGCAACTGTGATGGTCACATTGGTGAACAATGAACCACTATAGAATAGATGGACCTTGAAATTAGCAGGAAAGAAAGACTTCAAGGACGATTAACAGGTGGAATTTCGGCTGTAAGAAGAAAGAAAATAGAAAATGTCATATTCTATATCAGAAGTCTCAGATAGAAAGTTAGCTTGAAATTTAGTGAACATAAGAATGGCATTTTAGATCTATTCATTCTCAAGTTGCTCCTTTTTATAACAATGGGAAATACCTTAGAACTCGGAATCAATTGACTGCAAAATTGACTGAAATGCTTTTGAAATAGATGCTATTGATGCTCCATGATGCTTGACGGGTTCAACATAGGGCCACCCAACGTTCAGGTTGTTTTACCACCAGTATCCGGGTTAGTTGTGCCGCCATGTTTCAGCTGGGAGGACTCTCTTGTCCTATAGTCACTTCTGTGGAGTTCAGGTGCCTCCAAACAAGCAAAAAATAAACCAAGAAGTAGGTTTACTCTCCAGTGTCTACCAGACCGAGGTGCTGTACTACAACTTCAACTACCACTTAAAGTCAAATGGCGCAGCTGCTTAGAACAAGTCAAAGTAAAAGACCTTTGTGTGGAGGCTTTGTTACCAGTATCTCTGACCTTGAAATCAAACATTTATGTAAACTCAGGGAATGCGTAAATGGGGACCTCTTCTCAGATCTTTCTCTGCCAGCAACACCATGTCCATAGTTCCAGAAAGGCGCCCCAGTGTTTAGTAATCAGGGAGGGGAAAGTGCATGTATTGGTAGTGTAAACTGTTCCATGACGGTGAAGTTAAGGGCCAAGCCCAGGTGAACAAAGCAGTGGCAGCAGGTCAATGGAAAGTGCCCCAGTGTTGATCAGAAGGATCCAAGTAGCAAGGTCACTACAGGTCAGCAGCTGTGTTTATTGCTGGGGTGAGGGCTTCCAAGTTAGGCAGGGGTTGGTGTGCACCACCATGCAACTTGATGTTTATGGCAAGATCTGTAGCAAATGTCTGTTTGAATGAACAAAGAAGCATATTCCTTGAACTGGAATTGTCTGCATTGTTTCCGACTCAATCAAGGATGTTTCATTTTTCTATAATAGAAACCAAATTCGCAACTAGGCCTGCACACGACTGGAAAAGAGTCGCATTGTCCTATCGGAGAGGTATGTAAAGCATTGCACTAAGAGCTAATGAAAAAGCGTCATGCTTCCTCCTCCTCTGAGGTTCCACCTTGGCTTTACCTAGTAGCAGCCAAAACGTTTTGCAATTGTTCCTCCCCCTGCTCTCAATTGGTTTCCTGGCCTGTCAACCCGGATTATCTGGCTCAACAGGAAACATGAACTTAAACATGATCAGGTCCACCCTGCCCTTGTAGTTCCCTCCCTAATTACTCCACCTTAGTGGTCCAATCCTGCAGTGTTTTCTGAGAAGAGAATCTTACCTTTTCTTTTGTAATTTGGCAGGAAATTAATGACTTATTTCCCAGGTGGTGATAGAAAATTAGACACAGTGTCTCGATTTTTCCGCTTTGTAAGAAAATTGGATAAAAAGGGGGAGGAAACCTAGGGTCTACCTCATTATTCATATACCCAGTGGAAGTTGCACCTCCCTGGGTCATGTTATTCCAGTTGTTTGGAATTAAGCAAGGTTCCCAACCCAGGAAGTCATCAAGGAAGACTTGTCAAGATGACAAATGAGAAGAAAACAGTTTAGGACAGTCACATAATGGAAAAGACAAAGAACAGTGTTTGGCAGAAAACCATTCAAGGTACTCTCAAAGCCTATCAACCAGTCACTCACAAAGATCACTCACAAAGAAAAGGAGGAGAACCTTGATCAAAACCATTCTTGTAGGAAACTTGCCAGAACTAAACTTCCTATTAAATTGTAATCTCTTCTAAGTTCCCTCTAAAGAACATCACACACAGATAAGAACCACATCATAAGTTGTAAAAGGTATCAATAAAGTCAATAATGAACACAATGCTGAAAAATGTCCAGGAAGCTATTATCTATATGGCCTATGAAACAATATGATATTTGACTTGTTTCTGGCATCTGTTAATATTGACTAACAGTACTCCCCCTCCCTCTCTCCATTCCTATCTTCTCTTCATGTCGTAAATCTGTAGAAAAGTTGTGGACTCTGCAATGCCCTGTAACATGTTATCTGTTCCCCTTTGCTCTGCATAGTTTCATGCCAAAGGGCTATGTTACTGTTTCCATTTCAACATCTGCTCTGAATTGAGGAGGATTTTCCTCACCTTGTCCTGGTATTAATGTTGTCTTTGACACTTATAATTTCGGTATTGTTTTCTAACAACATAGGAAGATATGGGATGCACAGGAAGTTATCATTGTGACAGTTGGCCTCCTTGGATTATGAAATTAGCATTGCAACTCATATTACTTCATCATATGCTTTGCATTTCACCCTTGTTGCTTTTGAGTGTCTCATTGTGTAACTGCATAACTGCGGGTAACAACAACTTGCCGGCAGTGAACCACAGAATCTGTAGAAACAGCAAGGAAACTTGCTTATTTTTGTCCCAGGGAGAGGGAACTTTCTTCTTTATCTTACCTCTTAAACCTAAATCTTTATCATTCAAATGTTCTTAAGCCAGCTTTTCGCTCTTCCGTTCTCGCCTTACCTAAGCAGATTTTTACTGGCACTGTTTAAGTCTTTCATCAGATGGTGTCTTGTTAGCTTCAGAAAATGTTAACAGACAACCTTGCCTTATGTCTACCCTTTGTTCCTGTTCCACAAAAAGGTGACATATAGGTAGGGCATAAAGCATAGGAAGGTCCAAAGCTGTGAACAATAACATTTAACATGTGATGACAAAAGCTTAAGTACTTGATGCGTTTACATGGCAATAAATGTGACATTTACTGGACAGCCGACAATGGACAAGATTATTGAAAAGTACAGAAAGCCCTTGTGAAATAACATTGTGAAGACCAGGAGGGATTGAGGGCACAGTTTGCATGTTGTATGAGAAAACAGAGGAGACAAGAGTCAGTATTTTAGGGTCATTAAGGTGCCCTGTATGTTTTCTTCTGGTGGAGGCCAGACCTGCTGAGGTAGTGATGCACAGGTTCATACCATCGGAAGTGTCGCCAGTGAGTGACGAGTGAGGATTTCCACTTCCCCCAACATCCCTTCTCTTCACACAGTGATTCTTGCATGTGCTTTTCTATGTGGGATTTCTAAGTTATGGTTCCTGGTTAGTCTGTCAAATCATATGATTAGAACTTTTATAGACCAAATTATTCACTTGTTCCCCAATGCCAACATATTGACCACAAGTTCATGAAGAGGAAAGGCCAATGCTAAAGCGTTGCTCCAAAGTTGTAATTTCGTGCCAACCTCTCTCCTGAAAGTTTTCAGCTGGAGAAAGGATGCAGCTATATATAGATAGAGAATAGGAATTTCATTTCAAATGGAAGGAGGACTCTGGGAAAGGTGCAGGAAAGATGATGGTGGTGGAAAATTTCATTTTCAGTCTTTGATGGCATTAGTCCCAATTGTAACATGATGAGTGGCAAGAGAGGAAATGAAAATGAAGGCTGGAGCCACTGGACCTTGCTGGGTGATGGGTAGTTGCAGGGGGTGTCTGCATGGAGGATGCTCACAAGTCCAAAAAAACTGTGCTCTTTTAATATGATAATGGGCTTTAGATGGCCTTGATTATAGGTTGTTGGCAAGTGTATGAGTTATAAGTGTTCTGGCTATTATCGGGTAATCAGAAGGTTTATCTGAGGTCATCGGAAGGTTAATACAGTCTGAGCCCTTGTCTTACCAGGTGGGGGAGATCAAAGGGGAAGAGGAGATTATCACTTTTGGTCAAAGGCTTGGTCACTTACGTGGAAAGACAAGGATAGGATGACAGAAAATCATGGTGGCTAATCCTCATCCTACAAGATTGAGGAAGTTTTATCCTATCAATATGAAAGTTGTAGTTTTTGGTGCTTATATGCTGAGTAAACTGTCTTGTCTTGGTAAATTGCATGCTCATAATGCTGCTTGAGTGTTGGTGTGAGGAAATATTGTGTATCTGAGGGTTGGAGAAGATCTCTTTTGTTCGAAGGCTTATTCACTTTGAGAAGAAGACTAGCACAAGATGACAGTAAATCCTTTTGCGTACGCAGGGCCAAGAGTATTGTATATCCTACAAATTGTATTGCTTGGTGGATAAATAAACAGTGTTAATTTGGTAAATTTCAAACGTCTTAAGTGTCTATTCTAAAGAAGAGATGCCTGTATGTGTAAGAAAAATGCCTTGAAGACTTTGCAGGTGGGAGTTGTCAAGGGCAGTCAGGGAGAAGCACCGCTGGTTGACTGATCTCAAATTTGACCTGGTAAATGAGTTCTTCGTGATAGATGCGTTATCAATGATTTCCTATCTCTTGTTTATTGTAGATGAAGTATTGGTAACAGGCCATACTTGTATACACATACAGCTCCATTACATACACATTATTTTGCAGACATTTTGAAACATCTCTGCTGCTGCCCACACATTTAGACATGAGAGTATAGAAATGGGGTCACTCCATGGCTACTCTCAACATCTCCTCTCACCATCCCCATCTTGATGGCCAGTTTTAGGTCCTGTGGAATGGTGGCTGTTAATTTAATGTGATGAGAGATGGACACCTAGGCAGACTTTTAGAGGTTTCCCTGCAGCGTAGTCAGAAGTCATGGTGTCTGTGAGACTAGCTCCCAGCTGCCATACATAATTCATTCAAAGTATGGGAAAGTTTCCCCCATGAAATCTTAGCGCAAGGTACAACATTGCAGAGATTAGAGTGGCCACCCATACAGTTACTGTATAACAGGTAGTTTCCCCCTACATTGGTTGTTGTGCTGTTATCATCTGAATGGAGTATTATGTATCTGGGTAGACCTTAGCCAAAGGTCTCCTGGTAGTTTCCTTCGTACATTTAACTACAGGTTTTTAGATTGGCCCCTTTTTGGGGATTCTCATCCTGGAAAACATCTATTTCACACAATAGATCTTTGTAGTGTTTAAGTCTGTCATCACCTGAGGCTGCTACCTGTGGGGAGGGGGGAGGGAGCCCACCACCCCAGACTGACTCTTTATGATTTTCAGATGTTGGCCAGGAGATGTCCACTGGGTCAAGGGCAGAGGTGGGGGTTTGGCAGGCAGGGTGGCAGATTATGGCTCTGTAAGTGGTGTAATTACCAGGAATAAATAATGTTATAGCAGCAACAACGACTTGTTCATAAAATCAGGTTTATTAGGAGTGCGGGAAGAACGAGGCGGGCTGCAGCATCCTCAGTGCAGTAGCATGCTAGCAATGTTCATTGAGAAAAATTGATAATCCTACTTGTGGAGCACAGGGTCTTGGGTTCAAACCTTGGCCTAGCTGTTGGTGTCTAAAGTCTGACTTGCATGCTACTGGTGGGGGCTGCCGTCCTTTAGACAGGACATAACAAGGACTTGCTGATAAAGTACTGTAGGTTTAGGAGTTTGGGACGAAGTAGCAACATCCTTTATTTACTTTAAAGCACAAGTAGCAATGTTAATTTAGTAGTATTGATACCCAATAAAAGTGTTTTTTGGCATGGTCTGTCCGTTATCAATCGTGTCTCTGGGATTCGATTTCTGAACTCCAATTTGCATGCTTCTGGTAGGGGTTGCAGTCCTTCAGAGGGGGCATAAAACAGCACGGCAGTTCCTATGTATAAGGAGAGCTGCACTGTTTGCATACCATACATGCCGCTTGAAGACTAGCAAATCAGGGATAAAGAAAGCCCTGTCTTTGTTTCCTTTCTTTATACCTGGAATGCTAGTCTACTAGTGGCATCTAAAAGAATCTGGATTTATCCCTCGGTTGCACAAGGATAGCTGCACTCTGCATATCATTCAAAGAACTTAGCATACATGGTAACACAAGTAGAGGTACACCCAGTATGTGATGGGCCCAAACCTGCATATCAGTGTGCTGAAGGCTCTGTCCTCCCGCCATGACACCATATCATTGAACTGCCACATTTGCCAAGTCCAAGGGCATGATATATGGAACCATGTCAGACAGTCAAGGGCACACTTCACCCCAAAGGAAGCACAATGGTCGTGCTGACAGTGAAAAGGGATTTCCATTTCATGGATGGATTAGCACACTTGAACTTCTCTCTTTTGTATGATGGAGTATTGGGAGTATAAAACCTTGTGCTTTCAGGGAAAACATTTGTGGCAGTGTTTAGTCAGTAATTAGTTTAGCCTTTGCACTTCAACCCTAGTCCCCTGGTTCACCTGAAAAGATTCCAGACAGCCATACAATATGTTCTCTATTGTCAAGAAAGTTTAGAGTCCATCCTTCTGTCGTGGGCTGAACTTTGCTGCTGAGGATGGACAAAATTGCAACCATTTCATTCCCTTTGACAAGTATCAAACCGTTGTTATATTTTCATTGACAGTTGCCTCCTTAAAATGCTGGGAAAAATCATTTTGGAGATGTACAATTTGTGAGAGGAGAATGTCCCCTTATGTCCTATAGTCCTTTCCCCATTGATACTTCGAAAGATATTTGCTCTGCTAAACTGAGAAAACTGTGGTGCTGGAGAAAGCCCTGCTGACATAAGAACATATGGAAGTACACTGTCACCATCACTGTTCTAACCATACCCCAGTGCTCTGATGCTCTATCTCTGCTTCCTGACCCTCTGCCAAGACAAACATACTTGATTCTGGGCAGTCGAACCGCAGAGCTCTATGCGCATCCGTTCTGCGCAGCCTTCTCTAAGACGGCGTTCGCCGGGTCACGGCCGGACCTGGGTTGGACCCTGTTGCATGGGTGTAAACAACTACCCGTGGTGCAAAGAAAAAGACCTCAGACCTACATAATGTTTATACTTTTTCATATCTGTAGGACTTGCCCAGTGCAGCTATGTATATATTTCGTGTATTGCAAAATGACAGCGGCCGCGGTGGCTTTCGAAACATTAGCAATTTTTGGTCAATTTATCTGTGCTCATCTTCTTTACAGTTCACCTAGATCCAACTAGCTAATCACATAGTGCGATAGTCCATTTCTTCACCTTTAAATAGATACCAAAATACCTTGGTTTATTTGAGGAGCAACGGGTTTGCCCCCAAAAAAACTGCGACCACATGCAAATCATGGTGGTGAAATTCGAGCCTGGGCGTATCTACCGATACACACTATCCTGCGTTTTGGTTACATTTTGATACATTTCGCAAGGTGTCATAAAACTTATGTTTTGGTTTTAGAAGCTGCATGAGCACGGCTACCACATGCAATAGAAGAAGCTGCATGATAATAGTCAAATACGCACAGACAGAGGGTTTTAGTACTAGATAGTGACTTAGTAAAAATTGTCAAATTTGAAGTCAATAGTTTCGAACTCCAGCGTTCGACCGATGGAACCAAGACGGTACGTTCGATTTTTTGAGCCGCGGGGTCAGGCGAGTTCAGGCGTAGTGTTACAACTATCAGTCGGTGTGTGGAGAAGTTTAGAAAAGACTAACGTCTAATTCTTGCAGTTGCAAATACATTTTCTGAAAAAGATTGACGTTATTCAGAAGCCAGAAAAAGTGGGATTCTTGTGCACGTATGCCAATATTAGTACATAATGTGTACGTTTTGCAAATCAAAGTGAAAGGACACTGTGTTCAATTTCTCATTCAGAAAAAGGACGCCATAAAACTGACATGTTGTTCGTTTTTTGGGGGGCAAACCCGTTGCTCCTAAAATTAACCAAGGAACTTTGGTATCAATTTAAAGCTGAAGATATGGACTATCACGCTGTGGAAATAGCTAATTGGATCTAGGTGAGCTGTAAAAAAGACGAGCACAAATAAAGTGACCAAAAATTGCTCATGTTTAGACAGCCACAGCGCTCGCTGATATTTTGTAATGCGCAAAATATCTGAATTGCTGTACTGGGCAAATCCCGTAGATGTGAAAAAGTATATACATTATATAGGTCTGAGGTATTTTTGCTGCACGACAGGCTCTTGTTTACACCCATGCAACGGGGTCAAATCCAGACGCGGCAAATACGCTATCTTAGAGAATAACGCGTTCTAGGGTGACCTGCGGTTCGACTGTGGGGACCCAAGTCCACGGGTCATTTCAACAACATATCAGTCTGCACTAACTGATGGCTCACTCCATTCACTTACAAGATAAACTTGGCACCCAGCGATTTCAGCCAATTGTTTGTGCTTTATGGAGCCATTGAGCTCTAGGGAGCTGTTGGCTGATATGGTATGGCTTGGCAGGGTGCTCGTAAACTTATTGTGGTATCATCCTACAAAATGAAATCACATTTGAACCTGCGGCTTACCCTGTAATGAAGTTGCGCTGAGCTGGACTGAGATACATTGCGCCTAGCTATGATGACCTGACCTGATCATATTTGGGTAATATTTGGAGCCAACCATCATGCTGCATTCCCAGCAGTAAGGCTGTGCAAAGTTAATGAGTTGTTGAATGGATTTTTTTGGTCAGGAAATGGGTAAAAGGGTGTGAAATAATCATAAACATTGTAAATGGATCTTGGTAGATACTGAAGCACCTGTGCCTTGCTGGGAAAGAAGCTGATTGTACATCCAAATATGGAAAAGGAATTTAATAATCAACCAGCAAGAATCATAGTCATCATTTTGGTTTACGCAGTGCCTATTTATGTATCAAGTATTTTGAGTATAAGATGAATTGCAGCAATGTTAAGTCAGTGTGACTGCATGTCGATTGTAGGAATTAGAAAAAGAATAGCCTGGATGCCAGACCCCCAATCTCTATGATATCCATAACGGTGATACTACATGTATAAAGATTAGAGGCCTGGCATCCTGGCTAGAAAAAGAACAGCTCTCCCTTTGAGGTTGGAAAATAAGATTAAGTTTATGAGTCCTGATGGAAATTGCAGCTGGAGTAAAAAAGAGCAGAAACTGAACTTGATCTTGTGTTGTGTCTGCAGTCTCTAGGACAATCTTGTAAATGATTGTTAACATGCCAGTTTTAGCCAATTTCTAAACATCTAAGCTTTGAAGGGTGCGCAGTAAGTGAGGGGTTGTGGGGGAGAAACAGTGTGGGCTGTAACACCAAGTTAACAACTATGACTTGCTATAAGATTGTTAGTTCATCAGGGCACTTGAGTGACTGCCCTGTTAAACAAAGGCTGTTGGTAGGTCTACAAACTGTCAAACAACCGGTAGCACCTGTCTGGATACCCATTCTGCTTCCTCCTTTAGTTTGTGCCTCCTTATAAACAGTGACAGTTGGTTTAACGCACAAGTGGACTTGACTCTGTGCTCTATCAACTTGCAACATTAGTTTGAACTTTCTGTGATATAATATATTAAGTCTCGGGCTTGCTGAGGTGGCCTTTTGGCACCAAATTTGTATAGATTATGGGGTTAGGTTGCAAGGAAATTTCAAAGTAGAATCAAGATGGGGCAATTTGGATTTCTGCCCTTTTAAAGCTTTTGTTTTCGACAGGGACAGTACTATTGGGTAAATGTTGCTTGGTATTTGTTGTTGCATGAAGGGAGCACTTGCACCATAGCACATCCATTTGCAGTCCCAGTAGATAATTCTGTCTTTGGGAACTATTTGACTGTGGTAACCTTGCACCCAAACCGCTGGTGTTCCTGTAACCCATGGACGTGCCAGGGTTGTGCCAGGGTCAGCAACACCATAGCTCCCCTAATCCCAGCCTGGCGTGAGCCTGGCCTAAAATGGACCCAATTGAGCTGAACTGGCTGCACTTGGCTCTTGCTGTTGTCTCATATGCCCTATCCTAACTCTTGCAGTGTCATTGGCAGATTTTGAAACCTAACTCTGATGCCTTGGAGGTTTGAGAACCTATCAATTTCCAATGGGTATCCCATTCTGTTTTTAACGTTTTTTAGTCAGAATCCTAGCTTTTCAGTCTGCAGTTAGCTTCTCTTGCACTGAAAATGTATACTTTACCATATCTTCTTGTTGCTCACACTCACAGCTTACCAAAGGCAAAGCTGTCCTCCCATACCTCCATCCCAACACCAGACTTGGCAACATCTTTGTAACTTTGCAAGACAACTTGACCCCTTGTCCTAATCCTGGTACTAACTATGGAATAGGTGATCTTCCCATATTTCACCAGAGCTCTTGCTATGACATGAGAAAGGTTTCCCTCAAATTCGAGTCAAAAGCTTGCAACGACTGAGTCAGGACAGGGTACTTGTAATGGTCTATCACTAATAGTTTCCATGCTGTGTTGTGGTAATAGGCATCCTGGGACAAATTTTCTTGTAATGAACTTGTGACCCTAGACTTGACCTGGCGGAAGCCTCTGGCATCTTGACCTTGGTCAGTTCTGTTTTGTCTTATGAAAAACAGGTGGCTTTCTGCTTGACTGCCATTTTTGCCCTCTTCCTGGTGCTAACCCCATTAACAATACAAATTTATTTGACATCCAAAAACTTACCCTGGGAGACCAGACCCCGTATATCGGCGCGCCACCTAGTACCGCGTTCAGCTAGCGGAGCTTGGGTTTACAGCAGAGAGTGGGGTGGGGTCGATCGTCGGGGGCAGCGGGAAGGTGGGCCGGGGGAAGCTTGGGGGAAGCTTGGGCGCTGTGGTGCTAGGTGGCGCGCTGATATACGGAGTCTGGTCTCCCAGGGTACCAAAAACTACTTCAGTAAGGAGACAGTTAAGGTTATCTAATGATATAATCTGCCTGAGCCATCACCTTATCTGTACAGTAGAAGACATTGAATGGGATTCCTTTTAAAATGGAAAGAAAACCCTCCTGGTATAGATGTTGATTGAGTGACAAGTTGTCCAAACACTGGCACTTGTTGATTGGTGTCACTGTTCACAGGAACATGATAATTGGGCAGTGGCCTGCTCCCAGCCAATTAGAACTGTACATTGTATGTTGAATGATTGACAGTTTTGGGTTGGACTCTCTGTGATGGCTGCTGCTTTTCTTATGCTCTGTAATGATAGAATGTAACCTGAGAATCTTGGAATTATGTTTGACAGTTCAGTAACCCATGCAACTGAGTGCCAGTTATAATAGGGAACACACTCAGATATACTGCTGAGGTACAAAATTTGTATTGATTATGGGGTCAGGCAGCAGGGAGAAGGTTAATTTGAAGACTAAAATGTTTGAGTATGGGGACAAGGACTGGGTCACATATGAAGATGTAAATTACAACTCAAAGGTCTAGTGTAACCTATCAAAAGCATTCCAGTGGTCATGGCTGTACAGACATGAAAAATATTATGTAGACCACCTATGGACTGATATTTTATAGGCAGCAGGAAATGCGATCAGGCAGTACAAAATCAGTTCCAGCTTCTCATGTTTGTAGATTTATAACTTCACATGTTTTACTGACAAAAACCTTCAAGTTTCAGACTTCTAAAAATGCAGAACTGTGTTGCTTTGGTTCTTTGCTTTACATATAGGAGAGCATCTGGCATGGACATCACAGTAAGAATTGTATTATCCATGATAAGCAACATGCATGTACCACCAGACGCCTTTGCTCAATCATTATGACTAACATGAGATCTATCAGTTTCAAGTCTCATAGTGCCAAGAAGTCTGTGATATCAATTGTAAAGAGTATGCTACCAATACTGACAAGCTAGCTCCCCCCCCTCCACAGCATTGAGTGATTCCGACACCTGAGCGGCCTCAGTTTGCAAACCTACATGAGATGTTGGAGATTGGACGCAGATCGGCAATTATGATGTTAATTAGATCACTGCCCGCAATGGGGAAGCACTGTTATCCCTGGTCCCAGATCAATCCTACAAGTGTGTAGTCTAAATCATATTGATAACCTTTGTCAGTTTGAGGAAAATGTGTAATGGTATAGGTGGGGGTGTGATGGGAGGGATGGGCATGCAAGTGGTTGAAAAAAGGAGTTCTGACAGTTTTTCTTGTGTCAAATACAAGACTTAGTGTTTGTATGAAAGGGATTCTGCTTTTACATTTTCTCTGGACTAGTTCACAAACTATAGGAGGATAGTCCGAATAGATTAACACAAATGGATTTCTAGTTATCTTGTATCAGTCATACTCAGATGACCCTTCTATTGTATCTCCTATGTACAGTCAAACCTGCCTAGGCGACCACCTTTTCAACGCGACCACCTGGCCATGGCGACCGCTTTTTCTCGGTCCCGAAAATTTTCCCCATAGGCACAAGCATTAAGCTGCCTGCCCAAGGCGACCACCCGTCCAACGCGACCGCCACGAATTGGGACCGCACAGAGCACAATCCCTGCTCATGGCGACCACATTTTTCCGGTGTGTGGTGACATCGAATTTTGCTGTCGGATTTCGCGCAAATGTTTTAAGACCTTGACGGACAAAAATATATCAAAAGCATTGATTCCTCCATGAAGTGTTTTAATGAAACTTTCCCACTATAAACATTGTAAATACAAAGGATTGTGAATACTTAGATATCGATGTTGTTGTGCCCATCGTCATCTTATAGTTTCCCGCAAGCTTGGTTCGGTTTGAACCCAATTTTCAAAACGATCACGTAGTGCATGGCGTCAAAAAGTCAGATTTCACAGAAATTACTATCTATTTCTTGTATTTTCAACAAAAATGTGTCTCTGTCTTACTAAATTCCGCCGGAAAATGACTCCGGGGTGGAGGGCAAAACGTTGGCCGAGACATGTTGCTTCTTGGTCCGCGACGCCATCTTGTTTCAGCGCAGCATAACGCTGACTTTTGTAAAACACAACGCTTCTGTGTTGTGAAGCTCGGCGTGCTCGGCGGCGGTATCCCACAACTTTCCGTTTTCATCCTTCAGTTGTCAGATCGAAAACGTTTTGCCGCTTTAATCCAGCGGTCGGCTCCCAAAAGAAGGCTGTGATTTTCTAGGGATTTGTCTCAGGCCTTAAAACCTAGATTTTATACGCGCGCGCGTGTGTGTGTGTACTCGTACTTTAACGTAACGTGTGAATGCGGGAGGGCGCTGCAAGGTCATCGAGGCAGACATTGTTTTTAGTCAAAATTACGACGAACATTTGTTCACGATGTAACGGTATTCAAATATTACAACGATAACAGAAAATGTAATTTCTGTAGGATCTTTCTGTCAATGAGAACCTGGTGGGGGTCATGCTGTCTAAAATCACATAATTTTCCATCCATCTACGTGGTACACGGTATTTGAACACCTCGAGCTGGGAATCCTCTTCATGGCGACCACCTGTCCATCGCGACCATTTTTGCTCGGTCCCCCGGGTGGTCGCCTTGGGCAGGTTTGACTGTACCTGTAAAATCTCAGGTCAAATTCCCAGGGACTTGATCAGGTCCACATGCCTTTGGTGCACCATTACAGTGACTGTCAGTGTGTGGCCCTCCCTTTTAACAGTTTTTTCTGTGGGAAATCACCCAAAGCACATCACTCAGGACTGACACTATCCATCAGTAGAGTTGCCTCCTTCTTGATTCGTAGTCAAGTGGTCAGCAATATCGTTTCTGTAGCACAAGATTGCAAGGTTGACTTAAATAACCCAATTTGCATGCATTTGATGATTTTAAAGGTAGGGTTTGCAGGGCAGCGCTATTTACTGTTTTCTCAATCAAAGTACATTGTACATGTACCCACTTAAAACAAATTTCATGTGCCAAGTACAGTGTAGGTGTCGCAGACTGACGTCAAAGTAGGGTATGAACTTGTAATATAGCCCAGATTGCTGAAATGAAATATGGTATTCCAGCTGTTGTTAGGATTAAAACACAGGCATGATATTACAGTGCAATCATATGATTTGTGCCTGTCTTCTGGGTTCAGTGAGAACTTTAATAGGGGCGGGTTTAATATTTCAAAGCCCATGAATTTCTCCCTGGTAACATGGTGAAGGGCTTGCCTTCCAATCAGTACCTATTCCCTAGGATACCTAACCCAAACATAACAGCGCCACAGACTTGGGATTGAAATTTCCACACCATTAGTTTTGAGCAAAGTGGAGTTAAATGGTGGACCTTTAATGGTGATGGTTGTTGGTCCCACTTTGTACATAACTTGTCCAGAATGTGCCCACACTTTAACCTTTTCCCTGCTACCTAATCTTATGACCAGTACAAATTTGGTTCCCAAAGGCTACCTCAGCAGACAGAAGGTCAAACACTTGACTATTAAGTAATAGGAAGGATGCCAAGTGTACTGAAATCTGAGGTTCAAAACCATTAATGCTCAACTTCAAGTTGTCAGCATGTCAAAATTTATGACACCCCATTTCACTTTCATTCCTGTTCTTTACATATGTTTTTAGATGAAGTAGTTTCCTAATAATAATAGTGCTGCAGATCAAAATTATGACAAAGTTATGATGTCAAATAGATAATGTAGTTAGAGTGACCCAGGCGTCTTGATAAGACGCATATGGGTGACGCCCATCTCCAATTCTGTAGCCCTTGGGCCACACATTTGTGCAAGTCACTACAGCAGTGGGCTAGTCCGCTAGTAGTGATGTGTGTTTAACTACCATACCATACATAACATATAACTACAAGGGGCAAAAGCGTAACAGTCGTTTGCACACTGTACAAATAAGTTAAAAAGAATATTTCACCGTCCGCCATCTCTTGTCTACATGTTGAAGTGTACTATCCAAGTTAAGTCTTGAAGCATTGAAGCCAAAACAACCAAATGTTCTCCCAATTTAGTAGGACAGTCAAGGTCAAAGTCATCTCCCAAAAGATAACATACCTTCTGCTCACATGTGGAAAGCATTTCTGAGTAATGATGATTACAAATCAAAGTTCCCATGTGCAAGACAGCTTCTCTTGTAACCATCAGTTGTAATTTTCCTGAAACCTTTTCAACAAATCCCTAGTGTTACTCCCACTTTGGTTTATAATAGGCATCAGTTATGTCAAAAGTTCAGCAAGTTGGTGTATCCTGCACAGCATGATGGGAATGACACTTGACCTAACAGGAGGGCCGCCAATCAATAACATCTTCTCAGCAGGTTTACTAGGAAAGTGACCTTCATGACTTCAATGGCATTTTAATCATCAAGATTATTTTCCTTTAGTCCACGATTTCAACAGGTAAACAGTCATATACATTTGTACTTCAAATACAACAGAATGAAATGGAGCCACACCCTGAGAAGATGATGATGATGATGATGATGAAAAGACAACTTGTCAATGAAGAAAAAGTTAAAACAGCTTTTGACTGAGCTTTTTTATATATGCACCAACTAGAAATTGGTTCCATTGCCCTTTGACGTTGAAAACTCAGTGAACACATTGGATTCAATATGTTACACAAAGAAAAAGAGCCATGGTGGCACACACAAAAGCTATGCAATGGCCCTTTTTCTTACCTTACGTTGTGCACTATTTGGTCCTGTTTGTGTAAGCAGTTTCTTAATAAAAAAATAAAAATTATACAGTAGTGGAAGTAGTGCATTGCAATTGAAAAAAAAAACACACACACAAAAGTAACTTCCGGTAGCTTTGATTTGAGTCCACATTCTCATCACCACCAGTGGTAGCACCAGTTGTCTCCATTCCAGGTGAGATTCTTGACTTTGGGGGTTGGACAGAGAGACCCAGGTTAACCTCTGGGTGGGGCGATGAGGGAAAGTTGAACACCTTCACAATTAGAACCAGGCTGCGGCTACTACAGACATACATTCTTGTGACACCGATAACCTTAGGACACTTTCATAAGTGGCAAGAGAGAAAAGTCTTATATGTCTGTTATCTCCTATTCGAGTCCTAACATAAATTGCAAAGCACAACAGCTTTGTTTAGAAGATAGCAACTCTGTGTGTCTTGAAATTGAGCCATTGATTTACAATGTATGTATTTGAACTGTACTCAAGAAGTGGGCAACTAGGCTATATTAGACATTCATACAATTATGTGGTAACAGAAAGAAGCGTTGTGTATTTGTTATCTCGTAGCATAAATTATCAAGCATTAGAACATAAACTTTTCCAGCAGATAAAAGCTTTTGGTGCCATGAAATTGAGTCTTTGATTTATTTGCATTCGGTACTTAGAAACATGTGGCTACTACATGTGGGGACATACAGAACAATTTTGCATCTGTTATCTAGTAGCATATAAATCCCCAAGTGTTTAGAATATAAACCAGAAAGCTACAGATTTGTGTGTTGGAAAATGGACCCATTGATTTATTTGCACATAAAATGAATTGCTGTTGAACTTAGGGTCACATGTGCCCCTAAGATCCATACATTGATTGACAGCCGAAATTAAAACCAGACCCAGATGTCAGTGTTTTTTCAAAATGTTTTGCCATTTTTACAATGCATGGCAGGAACCATTATGCATGGTTAGGCTCTTGAAGCATTCCCTTCAAAAAAGGTATCGCAGCTTATGTAGTTAACATAGGCCAACTCATACTAATAAACATTATCAGAATCCTTCTAAGTGCTGTGTCAACTGCCGGAAAAAGACAAACATATAACAGAAGAATTGCACAATTATGACTGAGCCACTACATCAAAAGAAGGAAAGTTGCTACTCAGTTGTTCACTGGACATAGATTTTCATTCTGAAACCTGACTTCAATTATTAGTAATGTCACGCAGATTTGTTTATAGTCAAATAGCAGAAAATCTCTCCAACAGAGCGCATTTCATGGTTGGGAGAGTTTGGTTGATTTATGGCGGCACTTACATCAAACAGATTTGAAATGGCTGTCGTAAATCGATTGAAAACGTAAATCAGCTGAAACCACCCTGCAAAACGTCATGCCCAGTCCTGTCTGCAGCCTATTAAGCACTATGCAGGAGGACATGTAGGAGTTGAAAAATGAATTGTGAATTTGTGAGGATTGTCAGATCCATTCACTTTGCTAACCCTTTCATGATATGTTCTTTCTGTATGTCAGAAGCCTGAATTTCAACATGGCCTATCATTTTTGCAGATTGCTACAATCTTTTAATCTCCAAGCAGATCTACACATGTATCGTTGGCAATGGCAGTATCTACAGGGCAAAAGCAGTATAAATACCCTCCAATAATATTGCTTTTGCCAGTTGGATACTGTCATTGCCACCGACAGATCTGGTTGGAGATTAACAGTCTTGCATGCAGAAAGAATGCTGTTTTAGTTGAATTGTTTCTGATTCTCTCCATGCGACTATAAATCTAACATTAACCATTTTTTGACATTCCAATTATGTACTTAACCAGATATAACATCAGTTGATCATGTTTGTAGAATGCTGCCATGTTGTATACTGAAAGAAATCGCTATTGGTTAAACTGTCGTCCAAAAGGTGTGCCAAGGAACGTTCTTTCCGATGAAGACACAACAAAAAGTTTATCCTTTTATCCCTGGTGGAATTTGTCCCGCCCTGGGAAGGTGGGTTAACAGGTTCCCAGGGTGATTACGCCCAATGTTGTCACTTACTCTGATTATCCAACAAGAAACATGGTCTTAGGGCACTTGGCAGAACTCACTGTTACGTTAGTATTTAAGTGGACTTGCATGTTGTGTTTGGTTAGAGGCACAGCCACAAGGTATTTACTGGAAACAAGAACTCTGCCTCCAAGTGATGGTATAGTATGTGGGACACTCTTATCTAAGTCCATAATGGTCTTTACCTTAGTCCCTGATTGCTCTTTTTACCTCACTTTAGTGGAGATGCTACTACTGTAAATGCAGAAATGTTCGTCGTGGTTTTATGTTCGCGGTTTTCGCGGCGTCCATTTCACTGCGAACTAAAAACCACCACAAACATTTTTGTCCAATACTGTAGCAGTTTGTGACTATAGCTGTGCTGCAAACTTAAACACCCCATTAAAAGCATAGCAAACACCCCATTTTCGCCTTAGCATGAAAATAAAAACCACGTAAACATTTACAGTAATCTGTTCCTTTTGAAAAGTATGCAAAAATAAAGTGTCAATCTTATCAATCAAAAGTTCAGACAATGAAACTCACCCTCAAATGGTAACATGTTATGTTAAGTTGTCCATCAAACATATGGTGGTGTATCACATAGAGAACACTCACACTTATTGACATTTTGATGTCTTGATGTATCTAACCTGTAGTGCAAATAGGTGTGGTTTACCAGTATTGGTATTTCCCTATCATATTTTGCTGCCTGCCATTATTAAAGACCACCAACAAATCTGTAAAATCAGTGGACTTAAATCCATGGTGTCTGATGAAAACTAAATACTTTGTGTAACTGTAGTCACCTATATTTGTGAAACAGACATACTTCTCATCACATTCTTGCCCCAGAGGATTGTTAGCCTAATGCAGGTATAATGTATAATCCACCACCTCACAAGTTGCCTGATGCGGTGGGGAAATATCTCTCCTAATTCCAACATCTGCTATGGACATATTCCTGGCCCCAAACAAGCCTGTTAAGCTTGACAGATGGATTTTCAATAGGGTGGATAATCATATTTTCACAGCTCTAATCATATTTTATGGATCAAACCCTTTTCTGCCCTTCACATACCCAGACCATGGTATTTCATGGGGTTAATTCTGGAGCACTAGACTGACGCCCTTGTGTGTTGATACTGTTAGTAATCTTAGCTTGTTTCTAGAGCAGGATGTTTATTTATGAATTTGTGTTGTATGTTTATGTAAAAATGTCACAGTGAAGATGATATCCACACATCAAATTTCAAAAGTGGCTGAAGAGGCATATGAACTGTGAAAATAAAAACACTAAAACACTGTCAGCTACAAGCTTGAAAACTTCTGCATGTTAAACTTTGCCTTTGTACTCTTGCAAACGATACCTTTGGAATGTCTACCTTATACCAGAGCTGTCAATTTCTTCTGATTTATGAAAATATACTTGACATACAGGCCCTGTAAATGCAGCACATATGGACGAATTGGTATCATGACTAATGGTAGGTATTTGCTTGTCATGCCTGTGGCCATGTCATTGAACCTTGATGAAATAGATTATTCATGGGTTTCGGTACATTTGAAAAGGGCTGAGAAAGGTGCGTAAGGCTAGTTTGCAGGTGAACCCGATCATGATCTGTGAAATAAAGATCTCACGAACTTGTCATGAAGGAAAGGCCAAAGTGTCAACTCGGTTGTTCCCAGAAAATTTGGAAGAACCTTGAGTTCCAGTGAGGCAGGCATGGAACATATTTCATTAAAACTTTATAGGCTGCAGCATAATGAAAAGAAAGCCCTTTGACATTGGTCTATTGCTGCCTAAGCATTATGGTGACAAAGCATGTTTCAGACAGAACTTGCTTGTCACTTAATGAAGAACACTTGGACATCAGTTCACTCCTACCCATGTACAATTTGTATGAAAAGTGGCCAAGCGATCATTCACACAAAAAGGTCATAAATGTTAAAACACTCAGAAAACTTTGTCTAATGTCCACGAAAACACGTAGCATTGTGGTTTAAAAACACAGTGTCGTCTGGCAAAGGGAGGTGGCGTGAGACTATAAACAGAGCCGCCAATGGCTCACACACGTGTGGTAATTTGCAAAGAAGGGTGAGTTGAAGAGTTTCCCTGTTCCCCCAACCACCAGACACGACCCACTAACAGGGACAGGACCTGCTCATGCTATCTCCCAGACCTCACGCCTGCATGGTTTTAAAATTATCAACTACAAAAGCAAATTTCGCTTGTTGACTCTTGGAGAAGACATAACATTTGTACAGTCTGGGAGGGGTTGTTTTTAGAAGGGAAGCATTTTTGTACAGGGCAGGGCAAGGACAGGTCTCTTACTGCTTTAAGGAGAATGACCGTTCAAGGACAGACTTTCTTAAGGTGTAGCACACCTGTTCAAGCATCTCAAGAAACACCTGTGCAACATCCTTGCACACTGCATGGACTGTCTATAGTTCATGTAAGGTCAAAGTCTCTTAGAGAAGTGAAACCTTTTCATGTAGTATTAGACCAAAAAATACACCTTCAACATCTCATGTTTGGAAAGCATCAGCCATCAAATTTAAGTACCAATCAGAAAACAATGCCATATTAGAAAAATGGGCAATATCTGGCAGCCCACAGAGCCTGATCCAGAGGCTAAGCTTTTGGCATGGACGTGAAATGTGTTGATATTAACAATATCCTTATCATGTCCCGGACTAGCGTTAGAAATTTTTGGTTGTGGATTTAAAGGTTTAGCAATAGACAAAACAATTTTTGGTGAAGAAGTAAAGAGCCCAGGAAGTCCTACTTATGGCACTGCTTAAGAAAATCTAAGCGCATGTTTGTACACATAACAACAGTGAGGCTACTTTACTGATGTATCCATTTTTCCTGGGGGGAATGCAAACATTGTTGACCTGTCTGATTGAGTTTGGGAAGGCATGAGGGCAGTTTATGTAGCCATAAGTGTGAAAACAATAATACGTCATGGGGAGGGTATCACAGAGTGTTGTGTTATGTCTGTCAGCAGGGCGGCTGTGGCTGCATTTTCACTTCATATATGCAGAAAGGCAGCTGTCACAGGCCTTAATCCTCTCATGATTAAACTCTCACAGGAGTCTTCAATACATGTAGTTTCTGGAGTCTATAGCTCTAGCCTGTTGCTTAGTAGTTTCTTAAGTCTATAGGCTAGCTGGAGTCCTCAAAAGTTTCTTCAGTCTATAGCTGTACAAACCAACTTAACCTTCTTGCTGCCGCGAGTGAGGCAGTCTTTTGGTACCTATGAGTATTTTGTATTGGTTACATGGTTAGGCAGCAGGGAGAAGGTTAAAGATATATTTTGTTTGAAGACAAAGGATAAACATTGTTTTGTCAGGGCACGAAAGCAAGTAAAGCTGATCAAAAGCAAAGCCAGGGACATCCTACTTCTTCTGATTGCCTATTTCCTGGACAGCTCCTGGATTCAGCCCAAGAGAAAGAAGTCTTTGTGGTCAGGGAGATCAGTGGAAATCTGAACATGATGACATACCTGCCCAGAAATCCTGGGATGATCCCAGGCTTACATGAACCATTGTGTGTGGCCTGCTGGGAATTTGCTGGCCTGAGATCAGATGCTTTACTCTGAATTTTCTTGTTCTGTCATTTTAAGATAACCGTAAACAGAAGTTATGTTCCACAAAGGTGAATATTGTATTGTCAAGAAAGGCAGAAATTTTCAGAGAATAGGTTCTATTAGATAAGGGACATTCTAGTATAACACTTATGGTACACTTAAGCCAGGTAACTAGCACAAAAACACCTGAAATACCTGTGATGTTTGGACATTCCAGATTAGTTTTACTGTTGTGCCTGTTGTTTTAAGCAGGTATTTTGGGCTAAATGGTGGGGAGGGGTTCTTCAAGGATAAAGATGGCAGACTCTTTGTTAGGTTGACCTTGCTGAGGATTGCAAGGACAAACCATATTCCTCCTGTAACACGGACAAGTGACAGTCTAAGAAAGAGAGGTTCTGAAGACTGATCTAAGTTTGCACAGCTCTCAACAATGTACAGTTGTTTGAAGGTTAGAGACAAACATACGTTCTGTTTATCAGCACTGATGGTAAAACGTGCAGGTGGCTTTGTCAGGAGTCCATAGCCGGGCAAAGGTGTGTTCTGTACCATCTTCATCAATCATGTCTGAATGGTACAGACTGACCAGGCAAGGCAGATGCAATGAAGTTTGACATTTGTGTACAGAAACCTGTACAACTGACCACCTCTGCATAAGGAACACTGATTGTGACCCCTTTTTGGTGTTCCTTACTTATTCTCAATCCTATGCAGTCATTTGCATGAATGAGTGATTGAGTGAGTAGATGGCTATATGGATGGATGAATGGATTGTGTGTGTGTGTGTGTGAACAAGTGAATAAATGAATGAATAAAGGAATGATGGCATGTCAGACTACAACAATTCTTTTACGTATCAACATGTTTATTCCCTGATACCAATTAAATGGATTTTCAATTCTTACGCTCAATGATGTTTTTATATGACTTCACAACTTTTTTCAGTATCATGTTTTTCGATAACATTTCTGACGAAGCCACATTCCTTCTGTTTCTCCATGTGCTGTCTGCGGCCTCACCTGGTCTTCACACCTGTCCTACCTGTGGTCCGACTCTATCCACTTCATCAACAACAGGTGAGTACCATCAGTCAGCAAAGTAATGGCATGAATGAATGAATGAATGAATGAGTCAGTAAATGAGTCAATACATTGAAAACGAATAAAGCAGCAAAAGTAAAATAAAACGTGATGCTAACACATATGTACAGATTACCCAACAAACAAGCCTATCCCATCGTTTATTCAATAGTATACACTCGTGCTGTAATGATATGTTCCCCCCGATGGCCAAACAGTTCTATTAACAGGGCAAACGGAGGTTACATGACACAGACTGACCACTGTACAATCCACCTGTTTGCTCCGTGTCTGGTTCTACATCTGAACAGGTGTTCCTAACAAACAGGAAAACAAAACTTTACATTCCTGGCCTTGCCGCGAGCAATTACACCCCAGGTAGGTTTCTAATTGAGCTGGGCTGGTCAGACAGATCCGGCCGTACTCCATTTAAACTGCGCAGCCGGCATGTCCCCGCTGTTGACTTTCCACTTGAACACCGGGCGTAATTTCACGGCCAACTTGGAGCCACTGGCAAGCCAAGTGGTGACTGACACGGGCACTGGCCGCAAAGGGATCAAACCAACATCTTTGCTTACACTGGGAAAGCAAGCTCTTGTTTGTTGCGTATTATGTTAACACTAGAAGGTAATAACGTTAACCTTGAAACTTATAGCCAGCTTAGGTTGCAAGGGGATTAAACAGGTGGAGCCTGTGTGGCAGTGATAATGAAATTTTGGGATCAAACGAACACCTTTGCTCACACTGGAAGGTACGCTCATAACGTTTACCTTGAATGTTATAGTGAGCTTAGGAAGTAAAGGAATGGATATGGAACCTGTACAGCAATGAGTTTGAAGAGGACAGGACACAATGATTATATTGAATTTGACAATCTTTTTTTTTCACCAATAAGAAATATGTAAAAAGCCCTTTGAGCTTCCTGAAGTAGCTGGTACAATTCTGGTTTTATCCAAAATACAAACTAAATGAAGTTTATTCCTTCTCCTAGTTTAGCCAACTGTTTGGCCGAAACAGATCATTGACCCTGTGAGTGACAATGTCTGTCAAAAGATCCGGCAATGCAGCCTTAAGTAGCCTCCTTACAGATCAAGAGATGTCACCAATAGTCCAGTTAAAAATAAAACAGGCTTACACTGAAGTCCAGACCTTCAATCAACATATTGTCCTTTTGGATCAGCCGAGTCGAAGCCTCCAGTCTGTTTGTGGAGATCTATGTAGGTATGGGAGGAATGCTGTTTTGGGAGGGGAGAATCATCCTCTAAGGTATGGATGGCTCATGTGTATTGATGGCTCAGGTGAGGCGGGGCTAGGGGGAATGAATCTTTTCAACACTGTTGAAAGAAGGGCTCGGCCAGACCATGTTTATAAAACTCTCTAAAGGTATTTTAGGAATGTGTAACTGTAAGGTGTACAAAATGTTTGCAATCTTACAGAATAAACTGGATTCATACTTTATCAAACAGCGTTCTTTCAATGGGAGGAACACACAGCTGTCAGTCAAGCATCTGTCCTCAAATATTGACCTTCAAAATGAATGACAATCCTGTTGGACATATCTTAACAAAGATGTTTTCCTTCAAACACTACCTGGAGTACAACTCATCAAAAACATTCCTTGAGTGAAACAATCCCATGACTGCCAGCCGATATAGTTTTAAACTAGTAGGTATATTTATGACCCAATCTAAGGCCACACACACCATTGACAGCTACCTAAAGATCCCAAGAAGACTATTATTAAGTAACTGTCGACTGTCTTACAGGTGTTGCCAGGGTCTTATTTGTCCAGACAAGTTGACCTGGAAGGGTCCTAATTGTTTCTTCATTGATAACAGTCAATTGTTCAAGAATGCTCCAACTCAGCAAACAGACACCACCTCCCTGCCATGCAGTCAGGCTGAAGGACTCTCCTGGGTACTTCTCTGCACTTTGAAGTATCCTTGTGAGTCAGATGTGAGGAGACAGGTTAGAGGGTGGGTCTCCCCTGGTCCTTGTCACTCCCCCACCCTGCCTAAGGCTAACATTGTTCCCTGTCTGGTCAGTTCTGGTCAGACCTGTAAATCCAACTGTCATGTTCAAGCAGAACTGACCCCCAAGCAGATAGGACACCGGGATAACAGGATTCTTCTACCTGATGACAACAGCTACATGTATACTAAGTCTTTACAGTAGAGAGGATCTTTTGAAACATTATTTTAAAGTGCACGTTGCAATCATGCTATCAGTTGATTGTAAAACTATTCTTACTGATACATGTATGGTAAAGACTTTTTGGCTTCTATTTTCAATCATGATTTTGTGGTATTCCTTTCTAGCAGTAGCAATAACTATGATGCATGAACCAGACTTTTTATCAGGCTAATTGATGAATTTCCCATTATTATTTAAGTTTATTCCACAGAGTATACCTTAGCCTTCTCAGGCCCTGGCTTCCTTTTTTTTAAACCTTCCTTTAACCGATACAGGAAGCTTTCCCATTTAAGAGGTATTTGATACCATGTGACAATTTGTTACACTTCACTTTACATTTCCTCCCATGTTGTCATCCAGAATTACTGCCAGGGGCAACTTTGCATGACTTGAGGTTTTGGTCATATTTCTTCAGGGCCCCACTAAGATTCTATCGCCCACGTGAAATGCAACTCCCACCAACAGGTGCTAACTACAAGCACTTGGTAATGCACTTGAACTAGTTGTATGTTTTGCCAACATGTCTGTTTGGGTTGGTACAAGAGAGAGCTTACTTTGCCTTATTTATTTGTTTGAATGTTTCCTCTATAAAGTGGTTGTAGCTCAGTACCTATACTACCTACATGTAGCGCCAATCCGATTCTTTGTGTCTTGATATCGCCCAGTACAGTAGAAAATATCCTGAGAAACAAAATAGAAGTTTTTTGTTGAATTTCCCTTTCAACGTTTTAAAAGTGTTTGCTTATCAGAGCATATGAGAAATGTCTAGAGGAAAAAGTCTTGGCCCCCAAACTAAACCTTTCAGAAATATTCATTGCATCACAAACAAACAAACACCTTCCCAAAATGTGATAAACACATAAAACTTGAAGCCCAAGTTGTCAAATTTTCAAGAAGTTTCCCCCATCCACACATGACAAAATTGCTTTCCCCACTCAGAGCTAAGGTAACAGACCTATCAGTGGAGTGGCCTACTAAGTATGCTCTGTAGACATCTGTCTGTCGACATGTCTTGCATCATTACCCACCTTTACATACTCTGTATACAGGTAATGAAGTATACAGGTGGGTTGGTGACACCTGTATGTTTTTGTTGCTATTTGGAGCATTTATGTACCTTTTGTATTGCCATCTCTAGCATGCCCTGGAAGAAGTTGGAATAAGAAGCTGAACAGGGAGAAGAGCCATGTGGAGTAGTTTTGTAGTATACTTCATTAGCAACAGGAAAAGAGTTTTGTCATCCAGTGTGCACTCAGAGAGGAGGGATGTTTTGTTAGGGAGTTGTTCGCACTTGTAACTCAGTCAGGGAGAACAATTGTACTCAGACAATTTGTCTGCAGTCTGCAAGACTGGGCCTGGCAGCTGTACTAAAGGGTTGCTCCATGTTGAACCTTGACAGACGTCTTGTTAAGATTTGTCACCACTTTGGGACCAAGAAGTGAACAGTTCATCTCGCAGTTCATCCTGAAGGGACAAATGTCAGCAATGTTGTTTCTGTAGTAGCCATGACAACGGTGAACACAAAATAGTTTGAATGCACATTTGAAAAAACTTGCACTGCACTTGTCATAGTTCCAGCAGAAGTGATAGAGGAATGTCAGTTGGAATTAGTGCATGGCGAAGCAACAATTTGAAGAATAGAGAAAAGATAATTGTCTGATTTTGTTTGTGTGACATGATCTACTTAAAAACAGTTGTGCTTTAGATGAAAAAAGTGGTCAGCTCATATTAATGTTTGTCTAAGGCCGGCAAATCACTTCAGTTTGTCCCCAACAGAAGCATTTCTTATTCTCATGACCTAAAGCGGTCAGCCAACTCTTGACCTCCACCTCAGACATCTTGCCTGATTACCTTAAGAATTCCAGTTCACCCAGGAGGGTCTTGAAGGCATCAATCCATGTCAAAGGTATTATCCTGTAGTTACAGACTACAAATTTCAGGCTGGGGCCATGGCAACAGCAATTAGCACCAAGAACTTTAAAGGAAGCCGGCTTTTAAGGAACTCTTTCCCCCATTTTAGTCTAATTAGGCAAGGATTATGTAGTTGTTAGGAGATGGGAGTTTGCTCCTTTTGGCAAATTTATTGTTTTGTAATGGCCATACAGCTTCAAAGGTGGCCCAGAGGAAAGACAAGCGTCCAGTTGAAATTCATTGGGTCTGGTGATGCAGAAAGGAGAGAGGGATTGGAGCGCCAGGCTTGTGCCATTAATCACCTGAGTCAGCCACCTTGACAGAGCTTAATACCTGCATGACCTTGGGGAGTATGCAAAGTAAAGAAATCCTGTTAGAGGACAAAATTGGTTTAGGCAGAGGCCAGGATTCATTGCCATGCACCTTAATCCAAGATGGCAGTTGGGCTCTTGTGCTTTCTTCATTTCCCCAAGTCCTGTGAGGACAACGCTTGAGGGTAATGAGAACCATTAAAGGTGTAAGGTTGGGCGGAAGGGACAAGAGGTGGAGGAAAATCACTTGGTGACAGGGATTTTCAGGTTGGATGGTCTGGATTACACCTTATCCCCTGCACAATGCCTGATTTCATGCTGGGTGGCAGAGAGTGCTTAACCCAAGCCTCTGCTACCCCCAAGTGTCTTGTACATCCTCTCTGCTGTGACACTGTGGTTTTGACACTGTGACTTGGTGGCAGTTAGCTGGCAATCCTAAAGGAGAATCCCTAAACTACACCCTACAGTTCAGCAATTAGATTGTGCTTTAGACATTTAACCTTTGGTCCTCTGTTTGAAGGTACCTGGAGGTTGTTAAAGAACCCATCACACTGGTCAATAATAGTAGGCATCAGCGCTCGTGCACCCAGGTCAAATTCTTGAGGACGTTGCAGACTTCTCTTTCTAGAGCTCACAGTCTCTCACGGTCTGTTTCAGAATGCAACTAGTTTTATGTGTCCGTTGTGTACAGTACGTCTTACCCAAGGAAGTGGTAGGAGTGAAATATGCACTGTTTCCCTTGAACTGCTTGCCGCAATGTCTTAAGGGAGACCAAAGGTGTATCCTTGTGGGACTCCCACTGGAAGGACACACTTTCATGCTGAGTTTCTCGGCTCAATTGGTTGCTGCATACTTTGTCTCCCACATTGGAGCTACCTTTGGACACTTGTGTGGTTTGAAGTGGGCACTGGCTCTGTAGGAAGAAAAGCAATGATGAATGGAGAAAGTACAAAGTGTACAGGTAACTAGAAAGCAATGCACAGTGCATGTATAAACCAAACCAAACATTTACTTTCTTCTTGCGAAATGAGACATACAATGTATACACAGTGGCTTAGCAAAGTCTTTGAGCAGATATCTAATCCAATAACAGTTGAAAGATGACAAATCCCTCATTTGCCACCCCACTGGTCATACTAATCTCACATTGGGATCACATTGTTTCCAGGTATTGCCTGGGTTAAGTCAGGGATGTAGGTAAGCTTCAATTGGTTCTTAGCCTTCAGATGGATGTGTGATCAAAGCTGTACCTACCTCAGTTCCTGGAGTTCAGCAGCTTAGCTCACCTGTTTGGGTCATATTCTGTTATGTTTCAGTCGTTCCAAAACTTCACAACGAAAATTGCAGTCAGCGACAGGCAAAAGTTGTTCTTCACATTCATTCAGCATACTTCTTTGGTGCCTTTGTATGATATGGACAAAAGGTGTTAACAGGTAACATGTACAAAATGTACAAGCAAGGAATGATGGTTTATGGACACCCTTGGGATGAGGAAAAGTCACACACTTGCCCTTGAGTCTCACTGAATGTAGGTGATGTTGCCCTCGAGTGTCATTAAACAGATAACCAGCTGTCTCACATGTCAAGGTTTCTTGAAGCATTGTTACAAGCATCCCTAAGTCAGTATGCGTCCCCAAAATAATCTAACCAAGCTTCTCTTGGGATATGGTCTTTCCTAGAATGGCACTTTCTAGACTCTCACTGCTGTCTTCCCCACATTTCATGGAAGACTGAGCCTGACTGCTTCAGCCTGCCCATGTTGTCACCTACCCATCAACCTCAGTGATTCATCATGTGAAAACTGTCATATTCACATCCAACATTGGAGTTTTGACCTGAACCTTTGCACTCACAAAGGCATTAAGGGGAGAAGGGCACAGAATTCAATTTAGTGCAGGGTACCACCTTTCACATGATTGACCATTCAAAGATCATATCGGCTGTTCTTGATTGTTTCTGTCCTCCATAAACATTCTTTTTCAAATGAAGCTACAATACCATAATCATCAGTTTGTGTTTTGCTGTAGTTTCCTAAGATAGCATTTCAACTTTTGAAGAGTGTCTCAAAAGCTGCAAAGTCGGTCATGACATAGAAGAACAGTACCTTGATGACAAAAGGGTTTGCGGATTCGATGGGGTGGTCTACAGGGGTGGGCTAGTGGGGTGGGCTACCTCAGCATCTACCCTTTCTGGACCTCAAGGCTGTGCATGGGGGTTTGGCCTCTTATGGAATTTCCTTGAAGAGGATATGGGTCAAGCTGTGGGTGGGCTAGAGGGAAGGTAACAGCACCAAGACTGGTAGAAAAGCCATTTATCATAAACAAACTTCTAAGTACTCAGTATACAATTAATTAGGATTTTAGGGAAGAGGTACATGGGGAAATAAACTGGAAGTTGCCTAGAACAGCTAGGGAATGAGAGAGCCTTTGTTTGACAAAATTCAAAACATATGTCTCACATTTAGACTAGAATGTACCTGAATGCATGTGCTTGCATACAATGTACAATGTATTTGTGGTTATGTGTGTCAGTGTGCATGAGCGTGGGTTGGAATGTTTTAAGTGTGTGTGTTTGTACAATGTATAGTGTTGCTTTTGTTGCTCATTTCTTTCTTGTAGCCACAATGCTACTGTCCTGTTGGCCTGACTGAGCAGTATATAAAGGAACAGGGAACATAGCCCTCCATGTTTAAAAATCTAAAACTGGGGATAACTGCAGTGTGCTCATTGCCCACCTCCACCCCCCACTGTAGCATCCCCAAAGCAATATGATCCTTCAGCAAAATAAAGCATTCTTTCCGGCCCTCCCACAGAGTGACCCATCTTTTCCTCAAGGAAATTCCATTCAATGCTAAACCCCCATGCACAGCCTTGAGGTCCAGAAAGGGTAGATGCTGAGGTAGCCCACCCCACTAGCCCACCCCTGTAGACCACCCCATCAAATCCGCAAACCCATGACAAAAGGCAGTGCCTTGTAATGCTATCAGTAGTGCACTTGTCAGTGTTAGTTAACTACAAATGTACATAGTCTAGAGCTGCTGGCTAGGGATTTCACCCTAGAAAGAGATGTTCTTTATAAAAAAATCTGTGCATCAAAGCTAAACTGTTACTTGGGTATATGATAATATTCTCAGTCATTGCACAAAAGTATATTTCCAGGCTGTTGGAAAGAGAGTGGAGGAAAGGAGCTTATTCTAACCGCAAATTTGTTGGAATGATTTATTTCATTCCCTTCAGTCTAGAGGGAACACACACAGGTACTCCCACACTCTGAGCAGGTCTTGTTAGTTATATCTTGTCTGGGTTACTAAGGAGTCTTCTTCATCAAGCAGCAGGACCTTGTCCAATCCCATTTTCCCTGAGATTGCTCCTAGTGCTGGGGTTTGCATGTTTCTATTTTTCTGTTTTTTTATGTGTGGCCATTTTGATTCTGCTGTTCTGATTCAAGATAAAGTTTAAAGTATAACCAGCTATGTGAAATCACCATGAAGTACAGTCCGGAACCCCATGCAGACCCCCCAGTACTGTGCAGTAAGGAGTTCAACCAAAATTAAACAACATCCCCTGTAGCCCCTCAGATCAGTTCAGGTGTTGAGAAATTGTCCCAGTTTAGGGAATTAAACAGCCACCAAAGGATTTACCACTGTCAGGATGCTTCCTGGTTAGGCAATACAGTTAGGAAAACAGTTAACCCACATGAGACAGGTGTCTCTGGGATGTACTGTCCAGGGAGTCTGTAGATAGACTCAAAGCATCAATGATGGAGTAGAAAAAAAAACGTTACCAATGGCCAAGAGGGCAACAGTGCACTCCTACAGCCATCGAACTCCTCTGAGTGTGGCAGATATTCCGCCTTCCTGGCCAATTTCTACTCTATCATGCCTGCTCTGAAAACATATGTCATGGGGAAAAGGAGAGACAAGATTAATCTCAGTTCCAGACATTTTCTCCTGGGAACATGTAGAAACACAACAGTTCCAACCACCCATCCCAAACATTGGTGCTGTTTATTTTATTTGGTCCACTTCATTTTGAAGATCAAAGGTTTCCATAGCCTTGAGACTGAGGTTCTTTTTATCCAGGGAATTTCAAGTTTTCTCTTACTAATCAATATTTGAGCGAGCAGGACTTTCAATTTCGGTACAGGGCTTAAGCCCACCTGTTGGATGTAAGATGTGAAGATTTTTAATTTGCCTTGCCCTTGAAGTTGATACCTAACCTTGAAGGTTTAGGATGTTAGCTAACTGTATAAGCATACATCAAAAGGAAATATTAGTAAAATTCCTCCAGTGATTGGCAATATTTCAGTTGTTTAGTGGTCAGCAATTCCACTTTTTGACCCCAAGGTTACCGGGTGGCAGGTTCAATTTCTTTTGCACATGGAATTTTATCCAAAATGTGATTTGCTCTTTTTTTTGGGTTTGTGAAAGAATAGATAAGGTGTCTGTTTAACAAAGAATACACTTTCCTTTGCCCTGTACATATAAGGCATAACAGAATTTACATAGATGATAAATAAATATATAAATGATTTTTGGCCAAGTTTTCTCAGGTGCTTCGTCTTTACCACTGACCCTATCGGAGCGTGATTCTCTGGACGAAGTGGTGACCTAGATAAGAGTTTACATGTCACAGAAACATCAACTTGTAAATGCCTGGGCCAGGAAAGCTGTCTGCAGCACTGTTTAAAGCCTGCTAATTTTGTGTATCTACGCATCTTATTCTCCAGCTCCGTTTATTTTTCCTTGTCCGTGTTATTCCTGGAGTCTTCTTTGACCGGAGGCGCCGACAAACTTGAAGCCAGACTGTGAGGTCAGGGTTTTGTTGTGGTAAGTCTCTCAACAGAGTGACCAGGTCAGTCAAAAATGGCTTGACCATCTCTGTAGTTTTTGTGCGAAGGTGATAATGTGAATCCCAGAGCTTAAGGTTAGATGACACATCTGCCTTCCATTTGGACAGAAACTGTGGACGTCACCCCCATGTTTGGGTCCTCAGAATATATACAAATCTGAAAGAACATCATAGGGATATGACCTCTGAGGGGCAAGGGTTGCCAGAGGCACAGTCCTGCGGTAAACACACTTCTCTCCTCCAGCTGACCTTTGCACACTCACTCTGTGTCCCCCCTTGCTGTTTCTCATCCAGGCAGACTATTTTGGTTGTACTGTTTTTGGATATCTACTATTAGCAGCCATTTACATGTGTAATGGAGGCTTTTGATGGTGGAGCGGACCTCCCAAGTTTTGCTTTCTTTCCAAATCTCTCAACGTAATGGAGCCTGAAATGCACACATGTGAACATTACGGAGGACCAGAATGTCTGGAGGGGGAGAGTAGTCGGGGAAACTTGCTCAAAATGACAGTATGGTATAGTTTTTGTCTAGTTCAAAGTTTGTAAAACCACAAAATGGTCTGATCTATGAGGATAAAGCTAGACAATCCCCAGCAGCTGTCACAACAGTTTGTACACCAATGAGAGACCAGAGCCTTACTGTTCATCAAACAGTCTTTTGTTTCTCTTTTTTCCCTCTCCTGGATTTCCATCAGCTTTCTACATGTTTCCACCACAAACTGATAAACTCGGCGCCATAGTTACAAAAACAATCTCCAATCCCTCCTATGGAGTGGCAAGTTGTTCTGTCAATGTTCAAAGGGGAAAATTGCCCTCACTTATTCTGTTATACCTTTTACGAAACATTCAAAGGCCCAACAGTTGGTTTTATGTCAAACGTTTCCACTTGGAACACCATCATTCTCGATCCCAGGTCAAAATATGTTAAACACTACGGAAAATCTTTCTGCCATATGCTCGTAAAACAATTTCTCTCAGGGCACTTGATTTAAGCAGCTATTTTGACTTCATGTGAGCTTTCCTGTCCATGATAAAAGTTGGACTCAGTCAGTAGGGATTTCTGTTGCTGGTTTCTCCAACAAGACCTATTTTAGTACTAGACAATCATACATTTTGTATACCTACCCTACTCTAGCATGAACTGAACACATCCTTCAGGTGCAGTTGAAGTATACATGTTTGCTGCTTTGTTTTTCAAAACACCTGATGCAAATTTTCTTTTTCAATTTCCTTCATTGAAGATGTTCATGACATCTCAATATTTTGTGATATCAGCTTATTTCTGTGGAAATGGCTTGTAATTGTTTTAGGGGAATTTTGTTAAATTGTTTTTACCTCCAAAACAGACAGGTGTTTCTCGGTACTCCTTGAGAGAACTTTTCTGGACTTGAAAGTTTTCTTTTGTTCCCACATGATTCCTCTCTGCAGTAACCAAAAACCAGGTTGTTTCAAAGGCACATCAAAGACTCATTGTCTAGACCTGTCAACTTCTAGCATCTGGCTAAAAAATCTGCCGCAAAGGCGCTGTACTTGACTTTGTGCCTCCCACCCACAGTTGTTAATGGGGGGGCAACAGTTGAACTTGGACCTTTCCCACCTCTCTCACCAGCGAGCCTGGATGGGCCGTTGCGCCCAGATAAAAGCATGACTTTGATGCCTAAGCAGATGGATTGGTGGAAAGGCGTTTGTTTCCCAAGTAGCACTGATGAGTCCAGTGGGGCTACACAGACTTCAGAGGGCTAAGATGTTAATGTGATTGGTTGCTATGTCTTAGATGTTTCACACAACTGCATTGGGGAATAGTGGTACAAGAAGGAGGGAAGCCATAGGTCACACTCACAGACTTAAAGTCACATTCAGAACTTAATAGTTTCTTGTAAGTCTGAAGAAATCCCTTTACCAGGCTTTTTGTTCAAGAGGTGAACCTTTTCATTTTTTGCGGCTTTAATAGAAATGTTTTACATGATTTCAGGAAGAGTCATGATACAAAAAGGAGAGGCAAGGGTCACATTCTTTAAGTCACAATCGTTTAAGAACTTATGGTTTCAGTCATATCCTTACCAGACTCTTAACCCTGGCTGCTATGTTTAATAGTGATTGCCATGGTGATGGCATGATGACAGTAAATAGTTTTTAGACGTCAAAGTAAGCTTTGTTGGTCTGTGATAAATCATTAGAAACACTAACCTCAAGATGTGTGTGTTTCTTAAAGATGATTTATTTAATCTGCGTAGACAAAGTAGATTACCTACAGTTGTATTTGTACTGTCAATAAAGATGCAGAACCTAATCTGTACCTTTCAAGCTGACTGAAGCTATATATAACATCCAAGGCTGGAACATAAATGTTAAGATTTCTTTCTATTAATCGTACTACTATGTTTGAAATTCTGTTAGCATATGGCATACCAACCTCAATAGTTAATGCAATCAAAATCATGTATGACAACACATCTGCCACAGTTCTCACCCCAGAGGGGGAAACTGACTTCTTCAAGATTGACACAGGGGTCTTACAGGGCGATCCCCTCGCACCTTTCCTTTTCATAATCGTTCTGGATTATGCACTCCGCAAGGCCATCAACGCCGATGATGGCCTTACGCTGCAAAGGAGACGGAGTTCCAGGCACCCAGCAGTGGTCATTTCAGACTTGGACTTCGCAGACGATATTGGTCTACTCGAGGACACTATCCAAGCTGCACAAGACCTCCTATATAGGGTGGAATGTGCCACTCAGGAAATTGGCCTCTATCTCAATTCCTCAAAAACCAAAGTGATGCACATAAATCCAAGTGACCACCCTCAGGCCTTACTAGCCAAAGATGGGTCCACTATTGAACGGGTTAGTGTCTTTAAGTACTTAGGCAGCTATAGTAACTCTGTGTATGATGTCAATGTTCGTATTGGCCAAGCCTGGGGTGCATGCCATGCCCTAACAAAGGTATGGAAAGCCCCCATTCAAAACACCACAAAGCAGAAAGTATTTAAAGCATGTGTAGAGGCTATTTTGATTTACGGTTCAGACTCATGGACACTAACTAAGTCTCTGTCCAAGAAACTGGATGGTAACTACACCCGTCTGCTTCGTTATGCTCTGAATGTACCCTGGCAGAGTCGCATAGGAAACAAAAAACTGTACAATGGACTTCCCCCGATCTCTAGAACAATTCAGAAAAGAAGACTGGCCCTTGCTGGCCATGTAGCACGTCATGAGGAGATGGCTGCCAAAGTTCTCCTCTGGGAACCTGATGCAAAGAGAAAAAGGGGACGACCGAACCTGACATTTAAGAAAGTCTTGGAGGAGGAGGTTGGGTTAAAGGACTACAACCTGCTAGCCGCCATGCTTGATAGAAATGCATGGTTAGACATTGTGAATGGCACCTCGTATGAGGACGACCTGAACTGAACTGAACTGATTTCTTTGTTACTTAGCAACCACAGATGTTCCAACTCCTTGAAGTGTTGAGATATAAAACATATAAGGCTGGAACATAAATGTTAAGATTCCTTTGTTACTTAGCAACCACAGATGTTCCAACTCCTTGAAGACATCTCAGCCACCTTGTCAGTGCCGCCTTTTGAACTTGAGCAAAGGAACTTTTCTTAGGAAAACAAAAGTGGAACCTGCATGTCCTTGAAGAAGGAGGCAGTCAATCTCCTCTTCTCCCAGAGCGCTGCATGTTGTCTATGTTCTCCCACAGTCGAACAGGACTTTAATGGACTCTCCTCCCTACATGTCTATTCCTGTCCAACGTTTGATGAAAAACATGGCTCACTTTGGTCACCAGGTTGAACTAAGGGTTGGTCTTGACTATCAATCTTGAAGTTTATGGCTACACTTTCCTTCCTTCCGAATATCCTGCCAGAAGTTGTGGTAAAAAACAGACCCACAGTAGGTCCGAATGCCTGTTGCGATGATGACGGTTTCTTTAGAAGTTATGGCCACACCAGTATATCGTCAAAATGTAGGTTAGAACAGAGATGTTATTTCAGAAAAATGGTTTATGGCTGTCAGGTGTTAATGGCTTTGACAGAGGCAACCTGTATTCTATGCATGCTACCAATATATCACATTCAGGATCCAGCTCTGGTTTTTGTTATGGTGCTGTGTGGTGGTCCAAATTCCGACATACAGTAACATATTACATTCTTCTGGCTTAACTGCAAGTAAACTATCATTGTCTCTTCTCAGCCATGGTAGACTTTGAGAAGTAACGGTTACTTTAGTGGTAAGGACTGTTAACCTCAGTCTATAAACTTGAACATGAACTACTGCAAGCGTTTTGTAATGGGATATGGCAGTTCACCTACAAAAGATTTCAGTTAGTGGGCTGTCTCCTTCATAACTTCTTGGTCATGGTCAATATAATTGTGTGCTATTCTGTGCCGATTAAGGCTCTTTAAAATCCTATAATCCTTTCTTGAGAAGGCACAAAAGCATTATTTTAGTCAGTTGAATGGATATGTAGTGTAACTTTTAAGAGGGCACATAGCACAAAAATGACTTGGACTAGCCTATAATTGCCTTGAGTATTTTTGCTTGATGTGAAGTATACATTCCTTGTTTGATGAAGTCAAGTTATTGGATAGCCATTGGTCTGTTGCCTTGTGTGAAATTGAAACTTTGGTATAGAAGAGACAGTCTTCTCAGAAATAAGAAGATGTCAAATGACACCATGTAAAAGCCATTAACCTGAATGTTTCTTTGACCATCAAGTTTTGTGCAACCAAGAGTGAATTGAAACATTAAGGTTTACCGTTAAATGGAATTAGCCCACAAGTTCGTACAGGTCATTGACCAGGTAATGGCCTAACCCCTTACCCTTGAACCTTTGACCCTCTAGATTGAAGATGTTAACAGATTGATAGAACCATCAATTTTCATGAAAGGACTCACCAGAGAAAAACACCCTATAAGCCATGGCATGCTTACAACTGTGTCAATCCAACCATCTAATAGTCAATCCTGTACAAGTGACCACCTCTACATTAAAGGACCACCTGGCCAATGTGACCACTTTTCGATGATTCCTTAGATAATTTTCCCATTAACTGAAGCACTAAAATCCTGTCTACAATGACCACCTGTCCACATAGACCAGATTTTATTTATCCCCTGAGTGGTCTTCTTGGGCAGTTTTGACTGTACACAACTCCAGGGGTTTCAAAGAGTGAGTGGAACAAACCCAGTAGCATTGAAGGATCCATTCCCAGTGGTGTTGAACAATTTGCCCTTGAATGATAAGATAACGGCCTGGCCGTGAACAAGGGACTTTTGCCAGATGTTTCTCCACAGAAAATTAGGTCACATTCAGCACATCAATCAGTCGAGGAGTGACCAGTCTTCTGTTGATGGTGACCTCTGTGTTTGTTTCCCATTACTTAAATCTCCCGTTTATTTTCATATTTGGTACCTTATGTCCAGAACCTCAGAGCCCCAAATCCCTAGGAATTAGGCTGAGTGTTTGGAAATGTCATCAGAGAATAGTAATTACTTCTCTATCTGTGTGTAATGTGACTTGAATGGGAACTATTAACCAAGTGCGGTCTCAGGGGGTTGTTGAGAAAACCCACCTTAACATGATTCCAGTCACCTCTGTTGAGTTTCCGCACTACAGGTATGGAAGAAGTGATTCTGACCTTGGAAAGGAGGTTACTGGTTGGTCAGAAGGTCAGGTCGTCAGGGCAACCCAACTGTCATCTATCTGTGCTTCTGTGGTGTTCAGACATTGCTGGATATTTTCTTAGTATCACACATTCCTTTGGAGATTTTAAATTTAACCTCCCCTTCCAAATTCCTCAAGGAACAGACTATCTGACGTATGCTAAGGATGGTTGTCAGTGAGAAAGAAAATAAACATTTTTACATGTTTAATATCTTAAGCACAAATGTTTCATACCAATGTTGTGCCGATACAGAAACTATAAATTCTAAATCTCTTCAACATTTGGTGATCACATATTTCAGGTACAAAACATGGGGGATTTTAACCCCCTCATTTATTTGTCTGTCGCCGCCTGTCACTCTGGTTATTTATATAGACACCCAGAATCTAAGACCCGCTCGGAGTAAAGACAAGAAACAAATCCAGGCATTTTAGCTGGAACAATTTTGAAGGGACAGTTGGCTTTTGGGCACACTTCCTAGTGCCAGCCTTGGTATTTTCCTGTCAATTTCAGGAAGTAAACTCCTTTTCCTTGCCGTTTCTATTACCATCTCCAATGTTTTCTCAAAGGAGCATACAGTTGTGTCCCAAGATATGTGGCAGCCTTTTATCCATGATGTATAAAACAGCAGGCGAGGAATGTTCTAATATGCTTTGTCTGATTGAAGTTTTCCTATGTGTTTGATCAACCAAGTTAAAATGATTCTTCAGTAAAAGTTTAGCCTCAAAGCTCCCAAGTGTTAAAGTTGTTTATCACGTGAAAACACCACAGAATTACAATGTATCATCTAGTATATTATCTCTTCCCAATCCTCTAAGTCTGTATGGTACTAGTAGAAGTTAGAAGGCAAGTGAAACGTGTCTGAAACTTGAAGCTTGACATTGTTGCTTACATCTACATTATTACGGACGAACAAGAACATAAATAGTAATACGTCCTTGATTTTTGACCTCTTAAAACTTGTTATCCCAAATATCTGAAAGAAGAATCTCATTATATTTCTATGGGTAAATCTGAATTGAACAACTTCAGGACACATGATATGATTTTATACAGGGCTTTGCCATTGTTGAAATCCTTGTAAGGCATTAGCCTGGGTTTGAGTATCCTTTGTAGAATGATTTGTCCCCATCTGTGATAGTCATGCCCACTCCCATGGGCTCCTGAATTAGCCATGCATTCTTGCCTTTATGTGATGTAACTGAAGTGGAGACAGTATTTTGTCAGGATAACCACTTGTCACAATTTTACAGAGGCCAATGACTTCCAGACTTTAACAGGTCTCAATAGCATGCAGATTATGGGATGTTGTATGAGATGGTGATAGCCAAGGTATCTTCCATTTTGACTTTGATGTTGGTAAAGTACATGTATGTCAACTTTTGGTACAACCTTTTTGATTTTAAACTTACTTGTGTATGACATACCAATAGAATAGATATTAAGTGCATATACTTCCTAGGCGAGAATTTCATGGTTGAATCTTCATTTCTATTATCCTTTCATAGCTTGCATTTGACCTTGCTTCCATGTTGGCCTAACATTAGTTTCTTGGCTGTTTCTTAAAGGCCTGGTGCGTTTCTTCCCTCAGAAACACTTTCTTGAAGGCATTTACTTCTCCAGTCTAGACAGGAAATACCAGGCCCTGAAAGTTGCCATGGGGTTTATCAGATTGGAGGTGGAAATTTGGATTTGTTGTATCCCACCCTGACAGAGCGAGACTCGTGTTACAACAGTTCAGCAGTGTTCAGTGTCACCCTCCCAGCAAGTGCAGCAATTACCGTATATCAGGGAACTCAAATCAAGGAGGGTTGCCAGGGCTGTTTGATGTAGTTTGGAGAGTCCTGTGTTCTAACACTCTCATAACACCAGGCACTGCTTCCTGACCCAGAGGGCAGAATAAGTAAAGCCATGTGATAATCTTTATTACCTTAACCCACATGGCGGGACTGTATATTCAAAAGAAGCAGGGGTCACCTTAATTCGGTTTATGGTCATCCAGGAGACCAAGAACTTACGGCTGACCATCGAAAAGGGAGAGGGGTGTATAAAAAGGAGGAGGTATCAACTTCTTGAATTAAAAGTTACTGCCTTTTATTAGATTGGATGGTTCTGATTATCTTGTGTCCAGCTGATTGTATTGGCCAACTTGTATAACTGCCTATCAGCACAACATATCAGTAGGCACATGGTATGGCTTGTGGTACAGTGAACAACTTTTCACCTCTTGTCCATTATCCTCTAGTGTAGGACACTTTGAAGCTTGAGTCCGGTGGGAGCTTGTTAGTTAAATCCAGCACCAATTAAGACAGAGGAGACCTACTAACAATATCAATGTAAGTATTGAAATATCCATAGGAAAATGTGAGCTGTGCAGGTATATTGAGTGTTGAAGCATCATCAGGGTGAGGTGATGAGGCCGACGGTGACCTGGTGACCTGTCCTGTTATGAGCCTTCCATCCTGCAGGATCTTCTCTGAAGATACATGTTTCTAGCCCAGAGTTCATCGACCCTTCACTAGATACTGTAATTGCAGAAATGTTTGCGGTGGTTTTATGTTCGCGCTTTTTGCGACGACCGTTTTACCACGAAACAAAAATCACCGCGAACATTTTTGTCCAATACTGTAGCAGTATGTGACTCTAGCGCTGCCGCCAACTTAAAACCACTGCGAACACTCCATCTTAGCCTTAGCGCGAAATAAAAACCATGCAAACTTAAATGTATTTACAGTAGTCTAATTTGCTTTTTTTTATGAGCTAAGAGGAAGCTGGCTTGTCCTGGACTCTCGGAAGAAGAAGAGAAGAGTACTGTATGTTTCCAATAGGACAGGTAGCTGGCAGATGATGTTACAAATTCATTTCTATGAATTGAACACCGGAACTTTCTTCACAATGCTCAGGGCCTACTAGAAAAGTAGATTTTTAAGTTCTAAAGTTTGATACAGAGATTGAATTCTGTAAAAAAAGAAATGAAAGTATGTAAACTAGATTAGATAGGTACTACTCCATACGAAAAATATTCACCATCTTATTAATGTTACACCTGCTCTATTGTCTTTGAAAAAAATGTCATTGTTCCTCAACTGTGCACAGATTAGACATTGCAGGCAAGGGTCTCTCTGTAAGTTACTAAATGCTTGAATTTGCTTCTCCTTTCAATAGAACTTGTGAACTTGTCTCTCCATAGTCCACTCCCCTGCCTTTTGCCAATGATGATTTACATGGTGGACCAAAAGTCAGTACCAAGTCCTGTCCATGCCCTAGTCACTCACTACAGGAGGTTAAGAGGGTGCCCCAGACTTGGACTTACCTGGGGGCCATTCCATTAAAGAACTTGACACAGGCCAACAAATTCTTTCTACTTAATGGAAGATGCCAAGATCAGATTTTGATACGCAAAACTATTTGTTCACAATAGAAAGAGGGGGGTTACACAACTATTTCCTTGTCCTTTGAATAGCTCTAGGGTGGTCGGATAATCTATCAACTCACCCACCTTCAGCTGTCTACCTGTATCAGGCCCATGGATGGTTTTACCTGGTTTCCATTATGGGCTGGTGTACTCTCTGTGGACACTGGTTTGTTGGAGCTAAGTGACACCATGTGAGAATTGCCCACCAAAAGAGTTGCTGCAACCCCACTGGGAAAATCTCAGCAAATTAAAGGGGAAATGTTCCTTTTACTTCATGTACACATCATTTTGATTCAAGATAGACATATCTCAAAGAAGAGGATACAAAACAATCAATCAACCAACCAACCAACTAACAAACAACAACAAAAAAGGAAATATCCAAAGGTATAGCGTAGAAATTAGACTTTGTTGTCAGGTTATTTAGCTTTAGTCTCTTCATTGATTAAATGCACTTTCCCCATTAGCAGAATGATAAAATACTTGTTTGTACAGCTATTGGTCATTTGAAGGTGTTTATCTAATGGAAAATGGCAAGAAATCTGTCCTGAATTTTCATTAAAAGCATCTGTAAATGTATCAGTGCCCCCTTGTAAATACCGTGCATGGGGTTTTATGGGTGTCTGGAGAGCTGGGCTTGTCTGGGTCACAGACAGGACAGCAGAGTTCAATGTCACATGACCATAGGCTTTGGCCCTACTGATGGGTTAGTGGACCTCCCTTCACAACAGAGCTGCCCAGATCTGCAGAAGAGCCTCCTAGCTGCTAACTACTAGAACTGCAGGTGTCCGAGATGTCAGGTGGTATTTGGTAGTCACAAGACCCAAGGGCTGGCATTTGCAGTACACGTGTATGGATTTTGTACATAGAGATTCCTTTTCAATGACAAAGGTTACTTTGACCTCACTTTGTTTACAAGCCTGTCTTTGACCACTGTCTAGTGGGTACAGATTCTAGCACATTTCAATGCTTAAAATTCCAAGCAGGGATCTTAGCCCAGGCTGGAAAACCTCTTCCGTTTGGGAATAGAATATCTTGCTCAGTTCTTAAGCCTTTGAAACTTTGCCAGAACTGGCATCTAAATCTTTATACAGTACAAAGACACTCTCAACAGGCTCCTTCAGGCTTACATGTGCAGGTTATAGTCTGGTTGGTAAAAGACATTTGGTAAAAATACAAGAAGGAAGAGGGCTGGTAATGGATAAGGGAGGAAAGCTCCATGTGCATGTGTGGATTACATGTTAGTGGTTGTACTGATTTGTAGACCTTTGAGACAAAGGGCTTTAAGATTTTGCTGGCTCTTGTCATCAGGACTTACTTTTATGGAGGTATTGCGGACATGGAGGCTTTGGTGGTGGTGAAAGTGGGCAGGAGGCCCTTGTGCCCTTGTAACCTTTAAATAATAGAGGGTCAAACAGACATTGACAGTCAGTGACTGTCATAGATGTAACCATGGTTGCAGAACGAAATGACAGCTACAATATAGCATGAAGATGTACATGTAGAATTAAAGATACTTGGAGACGAAGCCAAGAGGAAGACCCAATGGAGGGGCAGATCCTGGCACGTGGTACATTAGAGATTAGGGACTGCAGTTGAGGTGAGCAGCTGGTGCCTGTTAGTGAACCTACGTCTTCTGGAAAAGGTCAAGTCCATGAAAGAGGATTAAGATATGACCTTGTCTAGTCAGCAGTTGGAGGTGTAGTGTGTTGAAGGTATGTAATCTGGGGTTCCTTGTAACTCCATACAATCACCAGTGGTTTTACGACACTCTCAAAGTGTTATAGTGCAGAAATTACCAAGAGAACCTCACTAAAACAGTTGTATCCTTGCCACCTTCTGATCACTACCTGTCCCCACCTCTGGAGTTACATTTACAGACTGTTGTAGTCTTTAGGGCTTGAGGTAGCCAAGAAACCCAGTTTACAGGCCCAAGCAGATGTTAAAATCTTCACATTAGAATCTTCCAGGCCTCATGATCACTGGCTATCACATCTGATTGAAGACAGGATGCAGTTGGCTGAGAAATTACACCTGCCTTGTGCAGTTGGTCACATACAATATGTGGCATTGCTGTTTATAAAACAAGTTGTTAACAACAAAACCACTCACTGTTCAGTATAAAATCTATCACAGGCAATATACAGAGTATCTATGGCTGTGTTAACAGCATTCAATCAAGGTGGATCAAGACATGACAGAAAAGTTGGCTAACTGTCAAGAGTGGCCTGAGCACAAAGGAAGTGGTGTTCCTCTTTCCATGTGCACGGAGTACTGTTCACAGCCATATTATCAGTGTAGGTGTGTGCTTTGCTTATCGTGAGAGTCAGTTTGACTAATGATACCCTGATACAAACTTCATTAACAAACTACCATGCTTCATTGCTTGTAAATCATTATAGTCCATCATATCATAATCAACTCGTATTAGCTGTGCCAACTGTAGGTATGTCAATTGCAGAAGGGAACTCATGTCCAAAGTGCAGGTGTGCTTGTTGTCAGAGTTTCTTCCAGTCTGTTTGATTGATGACCTTTACATACAAAGCATAGTAACAAACTACCGGTTGTAAAGATTGTACAAGAAATTAGTTGTTCGTGTCAAATTTGGAAAGGTTTTTATGTCCAAAGGTAACGTACCACACACCACGCTTCCTGGACAACTAAATGTCAGTATTGTCCTCACAGGCACTGGTTACGATGGGGAAATCAGGGTTACGTTCAAACCTTGCGATATGGGATCACCCAGGATATGATATCCTTGCATCCCAAAATATTTTCATGGCTGACTGCTTGTACAAGGATTATGTAGACAGAAAGTCGGACAATAGGAGCTCTGTCAAAACTTATTACAGGAAGGTTTCACTGTTTATGTTAGCTGATAAGAGTGGGTGATGACATTTGTCTAGAAATATGATATCAGTTTTTGTGATGTCTGCATGTGTGTCCAGCTTCACAGTGATTTTGGTAGAAAGCAAATGGATTTTTAAGAGGTGATAAATTTGCTTTGTCTTGGGAACAACTTGTCAGCTGCCTTCATCATATCTGGCCATCATTTTTAAGAACCACACATGAAGTTTGACTGGGGTGAAAAGTTCATGGCTTGAATGTTAACTGCGGCTCTTCAAAAGCAGCTTAAAGTTTATATTAAGGAGAAGTTACGGCTCAGTACAAATAAACACAGTCAGAACAAAGTAATTGGTAGACTGTTGAAAATTTGTAAGTTCAACATAAACAGGCCTGCTGTGCGCCTTCAGTCTTTTCACTCATATTTTGTTTCTTAAGCATTACACATATATGATAGTACATTTAGTGCATTGCAATTAAAGACAATAGAAGGCACTGAGATTGTTATGATGATGCCTTATTGAACACCTAGATATCCAAGACATTAGACATGCATGTTTAGAGTTCAACTGGACATGCTGACAAAAGACATGGACAGTGGATGAATTCATCTTTCAACATGACTCTGATTTACTGCTCCGAACATATGCACTTTAACAGGCCGACCAAACATGAACTAAGCCCTTTTGAACTGGTCGTGAGGTCAGGCAAGTTCACAGACAACAGTGGCCAGATGTGCTAATCTCCAAGCAGATGTTAGGAGGGAAAAATCATATCTCTGACCATTATGATAGGTGCTATATGTATGTATAAAGCTAACATTACATTACCACTGAAATATGTGAGAGGACTTAAAGATGAAAGAGTGCCTTATATATAACAGCATCATTTAGACGTCCATCTGTTTGGGAAAAGGATTATCTATATAAAGATCTCAACACAGGAAGGATTGTTTGGTTGTCTTCATTTTAAGAATGGGTGCCTTTATCCACCATTGCTGTCTCACACACATCTCTTAATGCTGCCCTAACAGGAAAGTTGGCTCCATTTCAGAACAGGATATCATTTCTTGCCCAGAAAGATTGAGATAATGTTAACAAACTTGTCCATCTAGAAGATGACATCCATATCCTTGCCAATTAGCCTTTTAACCATACATGTAGTCATGCACTACAATAGATGCCAGCCAACCCCCGGCAGTGGTCAGACAACTGGGTTGTTTATGAAGTGCATTCGCTGGCCTAAAAAGCATAAGTAACCCACTCTGTTTTGAATGTTGGTTTATGCTGGAAGGATAAACACTTCGGAAAGGATGACAAGCGTTACCCAGCCTGATTTAGACTTAAGTTTCCTGTTTATGTGAGAAAGGAGGTGAAGAAAACACATGCAATAGGCCTCGTCTTTTATTACCTGATGCATTAGTTGTGCCTTGACTGGGATTCCTTTGGCTTTATCCCTAAAAAACAAGTTGTAATCTTTTTCTGTTGTTTCCGTAGTACTGTAAATGCAGGAATGTTTGCGGTGGTTTTATGTTTGTGGGTTTTGCAGCGACCGTTTCACCGCAAACTTACAACCACTGTGAAGATTTTTGTTCAATACTGTAGCAGAACGTGACTATAGCACTGCCGCAATATTAAAACCACCGCGAACACTCCATTTTCCCCCACGCGAACTTAAATGCATTTACAGTAACACAAACTTATCAAGGACCTGATTGTCTCGTCTGTTTAAAGTTAGCTGGAAGCGTGAGAAAATGGTGAAGATAACACTTTTCCGGCTTCAGACAAACCTTGTGGTGTAAGAAAGTGTGGCTGGCAGAGATGCAGAATCTAACCCAGTCTGTCATCAGCTAGTCCAAGAGCATCTGCTTATCTAACAGTGCCCTGGAGGGGTAATTACTGGAGGTCAAGTTCACATGTGGGCCAGAGGTCTGCGGGATGGGAGAAGACAACTTTCTCCTCTTCCTTTTGGGTCATGTCATCTGCTGGTGGGGAAGTCAGTCAACCAAAGACCGTCCTATGTGTTGCGTGCATATATATATGCGCTGGCCAGTATGCACTATGAACGATACATGCAAACGTATGTTGTAGATCTGCCCTGTGTACATGCCTAAACACAGCTGTTCCTTTATTTTTAGACTGTATATATACATGATTTCTTATTCTACAGAATCCTCAAGTCACAGAAAGTCACCAACTTTATCACTATTGTTTGAGGGCAGCATGAATTTGTTGCCTTCCGGTCCCTCTCAGGAGTCCATCCTCTTCTGTAACATAAATCCACCGCCACTCACTCGCAGGAAGAAATATGGAGATTGCCAAACTAAAAGCTTTACCTCTCCCTTTGTTTGTTTTGAATTTCTGATGGATCTTGGCTTAGTTCAAACACACCAGGTCCAAGATATTTTTGCACAGCCCCAAAATTGCATTTGGTATGATTGAAGTATGGTAGGAAGTCACGAAACTTGAAAATAAATCATATGGAGCGTCTATTTCAAAGAAGGGAAGTTGTCTTTCCAAGACAAAAAGTTTTTTCACCAAAACGTTATAGTAAGTGACCTTTCCAGCACCAATGCTGATGTTGTATAGGCATCCTGCATGGCATTGGCTAATTAGCCTGTGAGAAAAGGAGTGTAAAGCAAAGAATAGGTTGATATAAATTATTTTCCTTAAACTAATCTGTTTAATTCCTGCATTGCCTTTTCAGTGTGTACCGTATTTGCAAAGCCAGACATTTTTTTTATTTCTGCATCTGAAATCACGACTGATTGATTGACTGATTGATATAGATTGAAGTTTATCTATTCCCAACTGCTGAATGCTAACAGGTATTTGAATGGAAAAAAAAAGTAGCACAAGGAATCTGTTAGTAGAACACTGTCCAGCACACTGTCCTGTCCGCTGTTACATTGCACACAAAGGTCAGAGTCAAGGTTAGAAGGATGAGCCTGTCATACTATCTTGAAGAATGCACCAACTGACTAGATTAGATATAAGATATTAGATATAGAACATTAAATAGAGCATCTGCATTGCATAAATGTGATTTTCTTCTCATAAAATTGTCATGGTCCAAATCTGTAACAGGCTTTGTTTTAAATTCTGATATACGCAACTAAGCAATATCAACGAAATGTGATTAATTGTTAAAATAAGCATTGTCTACTTTGTTTATGACTGGATTTTACATGTCAGCAGGCTTATGACAGCTACATGCTTGAGTCTGTAGTCCATTACTGGGTACAATTACTTACTAGGGGGGATGTTGCTACCCAGGACATGGCTAGATCTTCCTTGTTATTAGTCGTCTTGTATGGGATGTTTCATCTGGACTTATTTTGTGTAAGAAAAGGGAGATGGAGTTTTTAGATAAGGCAAATGAAGTTAGGTTTTGTATTTCACCTTTGCAAGGCCGTTGTAAGCTACAAGTAGCTGTGGTATTCTTCACCAACTTTGCTGTTGAACTCGGTGAAAGTTCAGTTAATCTTTTTTACAATGCCAATAAATCTAGACTTTATTGCTTGTCGTTGTATTATCAGTGTCTTTGACAGGCTGTGCGATGTTAACAGAAAGTGATACTTGGCAGCAGTTTTTTGTTCTCATCCCCTTTTCATGATTATGTTTGATGAGCGTCAGGTGTTTTCCATCACATCTAGCACAAACTCTCAACTTGTCAATCGTTACCTGAAGTTGTGACAGGAAGAAACAGTCCCTTCTGTCTAGACTCTTCCCAGCAGGTTAGACGGAAATTAGACTTCAACTCAAACTTAGTTGTATAGTTTCCTTGACTTTGGGTAAATCACACAGGGACATAGCACAGTCATTGTTAAGGATGCAACAAAACAATGTCAATCTATTTAACCATTCTGTCAGTTCTGGTTGAACATGTAATAACATTGAACTCAGCTGGTGCAAGTATGCATATTCGTTTTTGTAGATATTTAAAAAAGGTGTATTTTTAGTTGAACAATGAATGTAGTGAAAAAATCACAATGATAAGAGAACCCAGGACCATTAGGCCACCTATGTCATACAATTGGTAGCAATGAAAAAAGACAGCTGGTGAATAGCAAAAAGGGCAAAATTGAAACATCACAAGGAGCCAGGTACAGAGGCTACATGTAAGAAGGTCGCCCCCTGTGTGGGCTGACATGTACTATAGTGAGATTCCTTCCAAAGTCAAGTTGGAGCCAAAATTGAAACACAGCCTGAGTAGACAGGTATGGAGGCTATTTAGGGGTATTGGATGGTTGCCTCATGTGTGGGCTGATTTGTAACAAGGTGGGGCATCTCTCCAAAGTCAAGTTCAGAGCCATCCCTTTATCTCTCGGTGATCAGTTCTGAGTGCGGTCGTCTGTCTTCCATCTATCAGCAGAGCCGTGTGTCTGGCCGGCCTTGGCCCCAGCTGCCTGCCGTGAACTGTTTATCCTAGCAACTGAGTTGTCGCCAGGGGGAGAAAGCTTTGTGCTATTGTGTACTTGGACCGTTGGTAGAGAGGACTCGATGTAATGAGACTTAAGATTTTAAGGCATTACATGTTTGTGTTTCCTGTTACTTACAGGGTTTTCTACATGTAGGTAAGATGGTCTAGTAGTTTGTTTGTGAGTACCCAAGATACTGTACAACGCTGTAATCCTGACCTTACAGTTGGTTTAACCTAGTTCAACACTAGTAGAGACCTGTTCTATTTCCTGATTTTTAATGGGAGCCAAACCTTGAGCATGTTTAAGAACCCTGCACACTTTTTGATTAGAGTAGGGGTTCATTGATTTTGGGTTAAATCTTCTTTCAAGAAACAGCCAAATTGTCGGTCTAATATTTTTTATTCAAATATTTGGTTGAAGTGCACTGTCAGTAGCATGTATGGTAAGTATTTATGTAAAAAGATTGCCTTTCCTGCTTGTGCATACTCGTGTTAACCAGACTAGTTCTTGGAAATACATGTACATCATAGACCTCTTCCTATCCTTCTATCATCAGATCTTAAGTAATGCTTACACCTTGCCTGTCTTCTCGGTATGCATGTCTTAAGATTACATAAGACTGTGTTTACTTAAAACAGATAAGGAACTGTTGTCATCACTTTGATGAAAATATCAGATAGCACCTCACCTTTCTTAACACTTATCAGGCCGTAAATCCATTCTGTTTATTTGTGGCAAATGTTTTCACATCTGGATAAGGTGTTGTAGTACGTCGTATATTGGGAGCCTGCTATCTGGTTGTATTTTGGGAGCCTAGCTGCTATCTGGTTGAGCAGGTTTGGGCAGTGTCCTTGGTCTAAGCATGTCTTTCAGTCCTGTCATTCATCCAATATTTGAGCAATAAGATAAGGGTGTTGTTTTGTCTGGACGAGATTTTCCCAGAGAACACCCTGCTGTTTCTCTTGGTGGTTGGTCATTGTCTTGAGAGAACGTGGAGGTGTTAGGCGACAGGTGACCTGGTGTGAAAGTCATGTTGAAGGTCGGAGGAGACATTATTGATGTAATGAGGGGTTCTGGGATTGGTCCCCTGACGGTAGTCCTAACAAACCTTGGCATCACACTGGATCTGGTTTCAGATATTTCTGGACACCATAAAACTAAGATCAGCCGAGATTAGGGTAGTCATTGTCTTTTAACTAAATGTTTTCCTACAGTTGACCATGGGTAACATGGATCATGTGTGTTGACCTGTCTGTATTCTATAAAAAGTAGTTGACCAGAGCTAGACCAGGTGAATTTTAGTTCACAAAGTCTTGAGGTCACTGATACCATATTATACTTGATATCATTATCATACTTAATATACTAAGAAACATACTGGTCTTATGTACAACTTCCTATGTATGCATGTTGTAGGAACAAATGAAATAGTCTCTCTACAGTTAGCTGAAAAAGTACAATTCATGTACAGTATATGTGTTTGTTAGGAGTCTTATGGATCTTGAAAATTACTTCAAGAATGTCTCCCTCTGCCTTGCGTCAAACCCTTAGAGGTGCAATCCTTGTGACCTAAGGAATTTTAGACTTAAAAGCCGAGATTTTCTTGTAAGACCTTCTAAAGCATTATCTTCTACGTAAACAGCCTTAATCTTGGCATACCCTCCCACAGCTAAGCAGCGCTAATGCAGCTCACTCAACTCTCTGACCATGGCCGCAATTTATTATGTATCTTGTGGTTCCCTGTCTCTGCTGACAGTTGTCAAGGCTCCCACACACGGGAGTATGTTCCTTATGGCTCAGTTGGGAAAACACTTGGTCCAGATAAGATGCTACAAATGTAGCTGTTTGATTTTTAAGTACAGGACTAAAGAGGAGTTGTCTATGATATGCTATGAGCAAGCTAGAAACATTTTGGAAAACTTGAGTGTCAATTCAGTCCGTTTTGTTACATCTTCAGACGGTGATAAAAAAAAGTTTTGCAAGATTTTGTAATTTAATGAATTAACAGAAATCGAAATCTATCCAACTGGACGGAGGTCCTCTTGGGTTAAAGTTGATGTGGGTAGAAGTTCAAAACAATTACAGGCAGCCAATAGGAACTCAAACAAGCTGAACAATGTTAGGTCTCAGGTTGGTTTTCTGGTTACAATTCAAGTTCGTAACACGTCATAACCTTCCACATGAACTGTTAAAGACTAAATATGTTACCCTGTAACAAACAGCACATAAGAGGTGGCAGTGCCCTGTTTATTTAATGTGGCCTGACTTCCACGTCGTGACTGGTTATGCGCATCATACCGCAGACATTGTCTAAACCAACAGCAGAGAAAAACAGCGGGGAGCGTAGACCCTGAACTTAACCTTGTCCATTCCGTGGTGCGGAAACTGTCTATACGTTCTCTGTTTATTTTCACATGTCAAGTATCATAGTCCCGCCACACTTTTCAAAAAGCAAGGACAAGTTCCATATGCTGGTGTGACAATATTATGTGGGGAAACATTTTTGTTTCTACACATTCCAGAATGTAGTTTTAATAGGCTTTATCTTCATGTGTTTCCAAGGGTGTGTTGAATGAACACTGTACATGTGTGCGTGCAATAGATTGTCCATTGTTAACTTGTGTGGGGCTTTTCTAGAAAAAAAAAACATAGCACTGTTTTGGAAGGACAAGATGGCATACATGTATGTAGACTGAAAAGGAAAAAGAACGCTCTATCTTCCAACCAATGCGGTTGTGAGAGAAATGTCATCAGAAATTTCAGATAAAGTGCTGTCTTGTCCTCCCAGATTTTTTTTGGAAAAGCCCTTTTTTACATTCCCTTCTCTCTGTTTCTCCTGTGTGTCTCCCTTTCATATTTCCCTTTCTGTGTCCATCCTACTCTCCTGATGATGACTCTGCATCAACATGGAACTCCTCCCCAGGCACAGGTGATATACATATATTATGTATATGCCTATCAAGGATTTGCAGTGCTATGCGTAGAAGCAGTCTTATAACATTGGCATGCTTTTGCCTCACACAACAAATCCCCTAAAATAGGTACATTGCAGGCTTATAACATGATAACAGTGGCATGCATTTGCCTTGAAGTTTGACTACAGACTACAGTACCCTGTTTAACCATACTGGAGAGACAAGGGTGTGGAAGGGGTTTGATACTCAGTTTTGTGGTATTGGCATCCTCCTGTCATAGATGACCTGGTGACAGTTTTTCTTGAGCTTGTGAAAGCTGGCTGAATCAATCAATCATCATTCAGGATCTTACAAAATGTATATTCTCAAGCAAAGCAGAGAAAATCTTCCCCTGAAACTTTGTGAAAACTTTGATTCATCAAAGAGAATGATAATCTAAGTATAACACGACTTCTTCTAAATCGAACCCTGAACTCCTTGCTGCTGCTGCCACAACAATGTTTTTCAATTAGCTATGACCCACAGCAAACAGAAGAGTTCAAGGCATGCATGTCAGACAAAGGGAACAGTCAGTGTGATTCCCTTTGCTTGTTGTCAGTTCACAACTGAACAACATTTCATACCAAGCTGTCTGGTGTTGTAAAGGTAAACTTTGCCCATCCATCCATCAAATGGATGTTGGCACAGAACTTCAGAAGAGGGTCTGGGATTGTCATGCATGGAAGTGCAATGTACACTGCCAAAGGACTGGCCTTCCCAAACATCAGTCTAAAACAGGGCAGCTGGAATCCTTTAAAAATTAGCTTATTGTTGTAGAACTTGAACACAAGTTACATTTAACCTTCTTGCAGCTCCCTGCCACCTAACCCTGTAGTCAATGCAAATTTGATGCCAGAAGGCTACCTCAGTACCTTGGCAAGTTGAAAGTTAAATGAAAGCCTACACAGGGTTTGTTGGGTAGTGGGAAGGAAATGAGACCAACATCAACCTGTTTTATGGTTCAGGTTGAAGGAAACACACTGTGAGCTGTACAAAACAGCGATGGATACATGTACAGTACATTTGGAGACCTTCATATTCCTTCAGTCCAGGTGGCTCCTTTTAAAACCACTTCTAATCAGCGTCTTAAACTGTGCCCCTTCCCCTGATTTAAACCTGACCATATCCAGTTGCTTGTTTGCACAGTTAACCAGCTGGTTAGCACTGTTCTCTAATTTTGAGATTGACATGACATTTTAAAATCTGAGTCAGTCTAATGAACCTTCAATGGGAGATTTCCCTGCAATATTCGCTTTGTTTTCTGAGACAACATCCCATACTGAGTGGTCAGGTAGACCCTCAAGGTGCAGTAGGGTCAGGTTTACCAGGGTAAGAATCTAGGTTAATTGAAAGGAAAGTTTGAGGATATTGCTCAGAAAGGACAGTTTTATCCTCGTACAGCCCTACTGACAGTACAAACGTTTTGGAATTAAACATGGATAGCCCAAAGTTTTGATTCCATGAAGCAGTTATAAACCTAAAGGCCAAAATTTGAGCTGAGATAATGCATGGTTGCGTACTGGTCAGAGTTTTGAATCGGATCAACTGGAAGAATGTGTTTATTTTTTAGCCAATTGGGTGTGACCTGAAGGACAACCAAGAAGGCCACCTCCTGGCTTGACCTGTTGAAGAACAGTTGTATGTTACAGATGATGATTTACTGCACATGTCCTAAAGATTGGACTCATTATAGGAGAACTAGTCTCTACCAGACTCAATTGGAGACTAAAAAAACTTTCATCTTTGCAACTTTCCTTCTGGACTTTCTCTTGCAGAATCATAAAGTTCCCTGGGAGATTATTCAATCCGGTCAGACAATTTGTAGATTTTTAAAGCATTCTAAAGGGTCTATTTCTAAGGGTGTATTTCTCGGGATCCATGATGATGATGATGAAAGGGTCTATGAGAAAAACATCAGGAATCTCCTAAGATCCCTTCAAAATGTCAAACATGGAACAGAATCTTCATTCTTATAATTTGTGGATGGACTAGCTATATATTGACTTGTCTATGACTGCAGCTTGTGCTTGTGCCTAAGAGCTGCCAGCCCTGACTGCCTAATGCTTCTTTATTAATGAGAAAAGAAAGCTAGAAGAATGGACAGATAACTGAGAACTCAACACAACTGAGATGTTATAAAATGTAAAGTGAATTTATGGTTTGATAATTAGATGACTTATCCCTAATACATGATGTAATACAAGTCACAGTTCAGTTTTTAACAGTCATGTTATAAGCTACATGCACTACCATGTACTGTACTATTACTGTGCTCTGAAATAAACATTTGACCTATTGATTGATTGATCTTACAGGTGGAAATGCCCTGCCGAACCAGGTGTTCCGGCTGAACTGGTGCTGGATCTCAGTGGAGAAGGACCAGTACACTGTAGACGAGAACACCAAGTACCTGGTCATCAACCTCAACAGGAGGGGCTACCTGGGGGAGACTGCCTTCGTCAGTGAGTCACAATCTTTATTTTATTGTAATACACAGTACATACTTACATACATGAACTTAAAAGCCTATATTTGAGAGATGCAACACTGACAAATACCTTTGAGCAACAGAAGTGCATTGTCAACTATGTGCAGCACTCACTTTAAAAAAAATTCTTTGTGTATAGTTGATTTTCTTATCGAAAGCTGATGTAATTCCAATCAAGTTTTATGATGTATATTACATAAGGCATTATAGTTGTCTTTCTTCAGAGTGAGAAATACAGGGAAAAGTTTCAGATTCTACTTGTTATACAGGATTAATGTTCTTAGAATCAATTATATATCAATTTTTCTTTTCTAGCCATCAATACAGAAGATGGAACAGCTGAGAAGGGGGAGGACTTCACCAGTCGGGCGAACCGGCAGGTCCAGTTCAACCCCGGACAGACGAGCGGCAAGCTGAAGATCCGCATCCTGAAGGACGACACGTACGAGCGGTCGGAAACCTTCACCATCGTGTTGTCGGAGCCCTTCATGGGGGCGCTGGAGTACCCTGATAGGGCTGTGGTGGAAATCACAGATGGGTCTGATGGTCAGTCTGGTTTAAGTATGGTTCTGATGCTCTTAATGTTTCTCTGATACAGTGCATATTTGGAGAGTAGGAAAATGCACCTGATATCAGTGTGCAACATAGTAAAAACAAAATGGCTGAACTTGGTCACCTCTACAGAAATGTCTGAGAAATACTCTTGCTATCCTGCATTATAACCAGGTAGCACTTAAACGTACAGTGAAAAATGGAAACTTCACATCCAGAAATAAGCTTTTGAAATTTGTTGCTTGGCTGTTGTGATGTGTAATGTTATGTAATCTCTAAAATTTGCAAGACTGAAGTGGTGCCATATCACAGATGTTTGAAACACAGACAATACATTAAAGGCCCTATTTTTCACTACATTACATGTTACAGAGTTTACCAAGCTTATAACACAATACCTTGCTCCTGACATCTATCTATACAGAGTCCACAGTGTACATCCCTGATGAGCAGTATGTTGTGGAGGAGGATATCGGGGAGCTGCTCATCCCCATCAAGAGGAAGGGAGACATCAGTAAGGAGCTGATGGTGGTGTGCTCCACAAAACCAGGTATGGAACAGCTCTTATGAACTGAGAATAAGTCTTGCCTTTTCTTATTGTGCTATGAAGACCTTTTCCCTTCAAGTGCTCTGTGTAATTCTAGCCTTGAAAACTGTTACCGGAAGGCTTGGTCTGTTTGGATGACCTGTGGAAAGTCAATATTTAGCCTCAGTATCACCTTTACTCAGACAACTTGTTACCTGCCCATTGTTCACCAGACTGTATTGTTTGAAGCTAAAAGTTCCCACGATAAAATGAGTCACGCATAATAAGCAGGAACATCGGTGTCTTGACCCAAACACTTTGTTTCCGTCGTGTTTAGTCTAAATGATACTTCTCCATAGAAAGGTGCTATTTACTTTTCATTCTTTGTTTCCTTTGCGGTGTTTCCAAGGTCACTATCAAATTTCAAACACACCTCGTTTATAACAACAGAGGATGGATAGTAATTAATGAGTTTACTACACAGTACAACAGGTATCAGTCCAGGTATACTTGTCGGGGACACAGTGTCAGTCTGTTACCAAGAAAACTTGTCAAACTTAAGGAATGGGCGGGGCAAAAAGTTTTGAGTAGCTGGATTAGAAATTTTGAGCAAACAGCATCTTAGAACATTTCAACGAAGTCTTTACAAAAATCTTGTTCCTCTCCTGTGAGTCTGTCAAACCTTTTTAAGCGGCTCGTGCTTGTTTGATCAGCACGTCTTGAATCTTAAGAATAGAGCAACAAATAGAGGTTTAGACAAAACAAACCTTTCACTTGTGGCCCAAACGCTGAAACTGTCAGACCTACAGACTTCATAGTAATGAAGGATAAAGAGACCCAAAGGCTGTTTTTCCTCAAACAATTATCCTATTGTGGTGGAACATACACCACAAGTGACCCTACAATAGCTCACACAGACATTTCTTTGTACTCAATCGTGCAATACATTGCAAAATTTGGTGAATCTGACATAATTGCCTAAAAGGCGGAAATTTTAGTGATATCGGCAAAAAAACTTCTTCCTGTCTTGGTTTATTTCCAGTGACCCACATTAGAGTTCCTTGACACATAGCCAGAAGCAACGAGCTGTCAGAATACTTCCTTTTGGACACAATCTCTATTGCTTGTTTATTAAGTACTATCTTCCAAATCACTTAAGTGGCAAAAGTTCTCTTGTTTCAGCAAATCAAATATTGGATTCAACTTGGGAGGTGTACTTTGAATGACGTTTGATATATAAGAGGTTGTGTCCAGTTCTAGATGAGGTCTAAAAAGCCAACTTTACTGATTAGAGGCAAGGCATATCAGTGGTGCTTTAAAAAAGTTTGTAAAAGTTGCCAAGAATAACATGGGACTCAAGAACTAACAAATCCCAGAGAGCCCACTTAAAGGGAGGCAGTAAAATTTTGAGACTGTGTCCTAAGATTGTGCGTGTGCTGAGAAGGCACTGGACTTGGCCAACAGCCAAAGGAAAGAAGCAAACAATAACTTGTGGAGAGTGCTAAGTATTAGACTGTCCCATGAAATCAGAAGGATTTAGTATGACAAGAAGACGAGTATTTGATCTCCCTTCTTTGTGTAGTGTCCCACCCTTTTGGACTCCCTCCCCCAAATACATCATTACTGGAAGCCATATGTGGTGTACTATCTGAAGACAACTCCCAGCTGTCACATTTTAATTATTGTCCAATTATGGGGTCTGCTAAGTTTCCCTGTAATAAAGATCCACTCTCTGGGTGTTTAAAAACAAATTTGGATCTGATTATTTCTGACCCAGTTAATTTTGGGTCAGTAGACATTGTTACTGCTCTATGTAAATGACCACTTGAGACAATAGGGGATAAAAGAGCACCTGGTGTTTGCATAATTGTTTATCGTTTCTGAATAGGAGACAGAATTGATAATTGATTATAAAGCAGTATTCCAAGTTCGTTTTTGGAACACTAAAATTGGACAGACAAATTTGTGAAAGCTATGCAAACTCTTAGATTTAAAAAAAATGTATTAACAAGATTGGCAACATAAAAGATGTTGCCATGGCGACGGTGGTCTCTGTTAACGTTTTCGTTTTTAGCCCATATGCAAATAAGGACCTCACATAAATCATATCAGTCTATCACCTTCTCTACCAAAATAACACAAGTTGTCCAATGTATGAAAATCTTGTTTTCACAAAAAAAGATACCGTACCATTTCCTCATAAATCATGTAAATGAGGCCCTCTATGCAAGATTTGTTTCTAATAGTGGCCACATTTACTTAACTTCCAAATGGTGCAAAAATGAAATCCCCATCATTTACCACTTTGGATTTATAGTATTTTGTCATTTATTATGCAAATTAAGTATCAATTTGCATAATTGATATCTATCGATATTTATCTCTTTCTCAGTTACGTATGTCATGTGTTTAAGAGTCCTATAATAGAATTCAGCTGATTTATTAACTGTCCCCATTAATTATGCAAATCAAATATTGATTTGCATAATTGGCATATGATTATGTAAATCATCACTTAAGCTATCTACACACCAAAAATTATGATGATCCGTCATCCCCTTCTTGCGTTATTCTCTTTCAAAGTTTGAGTCAAAATCAGTTCCTGCAGTTCCAAAAAAAGCCGCTAGGGGGTCCAAATCTACAGGACATATTTTCCTAACAAAGAGCTATCCACCACTTAAAAATTATGACTATAGCATGTTCAGAAGACGAGATTTGAAAGTGAAAGCTCCCCTGCAGTACCATAGAAAGTCGCTAGGGGGCCCAAAATCCAATCATTACAAAGTCTCCCACAGACCTACCCACCTACAAAATATGAAGACAATACATCCAGGCATTCTTGAGTTATCGTCCCATGGACTTTCACATTCCTGTACAATTCCTAGAATTCTTGCAATCTGCACACAATATAGTCAAAATTTGGCTCGCCCCGGAGGCGTCGCCAAAATTACAACTGAAAGCAAATGTAGCTAATAACAGTGCAATGCAGCAAAACTCCTCATACTTAGTCATAGCGGATGCTCTGGCACTTCTTCTAAACAAACTTTAGGTCTACTGGCTTTGTTCAAATCCTTTGCAGTGTTAAGATAACTGTGGACATGTGTTCTCGGAAGCCCTCTAGGAGAGGCTGTTAGACCAGCATCTATAGAATGTATCTCCTGGCATGCAGATAGTCTCAATACTGGCAAATTTTAATAAAGTCACTTGGCAGAAAATTCAAATTGTGTACTGGAGCATTTGCCCTGCTGATGACTTAAGACGGAAATGGAGTGTATGACAGACATACTTCATGGAAAAACAGTACATTGTGGGAAGACTAAGGATAGTGGTGGCTGATTGACAGTGATTTGCAGGCTGACGTTCGGTGCTACCACACACTAAATCCAGCATCGCCGACTAAGTAGAGCTGGCTGTGTCATGTAACCACCATGGTCGGATTTCTGGCAGAGTTTGTCCTTCACTGGAAGTCAACCAGACAGAACTTGAGCTTGAGTTTGTTCCCACCACTCTGAGACTTTTAATTGGCTTGGTATTGAACTGAAGGTCTCTGAGTGATTCACTCTAAAGGAGAGAAATTATCTTCAGACATTATTGTTCCAAACTAACTGTCAAAAATTATGGCAACCAATGGTTACAAGTTCCATTTCCAATTCCATTGCAATTCAAAATTTATCACTAAATTTATTTTCACAATGAAGGCAAAAGAAGTATTGTTATATCATTTCATGGATAGGCAACCATAGATCAGACATTATGAAATGAAATGCTTAAGAAATATGGTCATTCGACTTAAGCTTAGCAGCTGAATAGGACTACAGTCAGCACTGAATAAAGAAAATTGTTTTATCTTGACCAGTTTAAAAGTGGGGGGTATGGTACTGTATGTCTATCCAATTTCATGGCTGTTTGACTGTCTGGACTTCAGACCAGCCCACCTGCAATTTGTCTCACATAAACCACCCTCTTTGGAAGGTGTAGAATTTCCAAAGCAGGTTTTAGCAACTCTAACAAACTGTACTCTTCCAGCTATGACAGAAATGCCAGACAAATGTCCCTGAAAATCCACATGGTCAAGCATCTAAATGTGGATCATTTATTGCAGTGCAAAAGTGGGTAAAGTGTTCTTCTGACAGTTTTTTCCAATGCGTAATGCTCAACAATTGTGCTGTGGCCTTTCATGGAAGAAACTGCATTTTTTCCCCCGTGGGAACCATGTCATTGCAGCACCCAATGTTGCTGACTGATGGCATAAGTAGTGGTGAGCCACTTTCCCTCAAAGTTAACTCCCAACCATGGTCGTAAGTTGTTCACAGAAGGAGACAAACCCCAGGGCACTGCCATTGTTTACCATTTGTTTGGAAAAAGAACAAACTGGTACTTTGGCTTCCCCTTTTTCTTGAGCTGTTTGTTTGAGACTTTGAAGTTTGTTGAGTGATGTGTTTTTTTTTTGGATTGACAAAAATGTGCTGAACACTGAAACACTGTAAGCATGGTGATGTCCTAACCATGTAGGCCAACTGTGGGAACAGAAGTCATGTAATTTAAGTTGGTTTTATCCATTCATTTTCCCAAGTACTTTTTACATCAGGGCAAATTGCGAAACAAATAAGGAAGGGTGGCACGTTTTTTTCTAATGTTTAGACATTATAGTTGCAAAAATCGCTCCAAATTTTTTACTTATTATAGAAGTCATACGAAATGTCTGCTTCACAAGCTTGCTTCAATGGGTCATTCTTTAACTTTTCAGTATTTGCAAAGTATGAAAAAAGCTGTGATGTTGAAAACGTTTTAATAATGTGGGCCCTCTTCCCATAGACTGCACTCATGATCATCAGACCTGTTAGAATAACTGGTTCTATGGAGGAAAATGAAATACAATTGAAGGGCAAACAGTGCGTGATGGCATGCAGAGATATCACATGCATACCAGCACTTGCTTTAACCTCCACCAACCCCACAGCAGTTATACTAAACTGATCACTGCTAAAAAGCCAAAACAAATCACGTAGGCAATCAGTCCAATCTGACTCCCTTGACTTTGAAGGTGACTGCAGGTGCCATTCAGCCCTCCAGATGTATCAAATCTGACACCTAAGCATATCTAACATGGCTCAGATTTGGAATAAAACACACAGCTATTGTTAGAGAATTTTCCTCAAGTGCAAGGTTAAATTCCTTTCTAAATGAAACACATGCCTTGAGGGCAATTTTCAGTTTTTATGTAGAATAACCAGATTAGTAACTCATACGACCTTGCAGAACCTTGTCAGACTTGATGGGAAGGTAATACTTTTGTGCTGATCCCAAACGCTGTGCCTGTGTGTGTGGTAGAGCAGCAAGGGGCTTACAAAGTTCGTCCAAGTTCATGAAAATAATGTTGATTCTGTTAGGTACTGGGTAGGCCACACCACTACAGAGGATGTCATTGCTGTTTGAAAATAAAACAAGAAATCAAGAAAAGGGCCAAAATTAAACATGCGTTTTTGAGTCAGCGGCTTCAAGTCGACTCAACTCAAGCAGACTCCAAGTCGATTCAGTAACTTGGAGGAGACTCAGAAAATGCGTGTGTAAATTGGGTCAAAAAGCTCTGATGGGACAATATGTGAAACAGGGGGCAGCAAATCAAGAGGATGCTGTGAAAGGAGAAAAAGAAATGTATCCTCCTTTTGAAGTTCATCAAACTCATATCGATTGATAAAGATCTTCATTCTGTTCTTTCTTTGGTCATTTGAACACCATAAAAGAAGTGCCTTACCAAAAAGTAATTGACTATACATTGTACATTTGTATACTTATGCCAAAACTCTGTATTGAAATAGAATTTGGAGAATTTTGTTAAGATATACCGATGATGAAGGGCATTATAGTTTACTATTTCCGTGAAACACAAACCTGCTATTGTGTATCACGTTTTATTGAACAGACCACAGTCTGAGCCATGTTATGAGTTAATTGGGCTGTTGTCCCTGCCCCCTAACCTGAAGCGGAATAACTTGGGATGATGTTACCAGCAGTAAATTTTGCAATTATACAAGAAAAGATCGTAATCAGCCTTGACTTTGTTTATGGTGCCCTCTTGACTTGAGTGAGAAATTACATACTAGGTTTCTAATTATGTCCGACAAAAGAGTCCAGACAGTATCCAAGGTGTCACCTACATGTGTTTCACATGTACAACTGATAAACTCTCATAACTCTATAACGAGCATTTGAACATTACAAAAGGAATCTGATGTACATATAACATTGATCTGATATGATATGATTGACATTAACATGCTCCCTGCTAAGGGTCACACTAACTTGCATTGTCACACTAGTACATCAACAAGAAGTTGGGTTGAATTTGCACCAGCTGACTCAAGAGATCAGACACATTTTGCTCCCTATCACGGTCTGAGACAAACCTTATGCAATGTACAAAACCTTCCCTATGCCAAAAAAGTAACAGGAAATTAGATGGAATGCTTTTGCCAGTAAGGGCTACCTTTGTCCTTGCGGAGATCTCCTTAACGTTATAAAGTTACAAATGTTATAAGCACATTACTTGTCTTGGTTGTGCAGTTACGCATCAGGAAGAATTGTGAACAAGGCTCCAAAAGTGATTGTCTCATTATTTTGTCTATAAAAACCCCTCCCTGAAGAAGAGATAAGTTACAATAGACATGTAATCCCCTTCATCCTCCAAAAATTGTTTTGGGAACTTTCTGTATACATTAAACCTGTGTATACTGGTTACTGTGCATTCCATCTGTTCATCACTTGCCATGACCAGTGAAAGATTAGCTTTTCAGTAACCTAAACTAGTTTACTATGACATAAAGATGAAACATTTTTGTGCCTTCCCCCACAGACACGGCCACAGGCACCACACCCACCACGGTCCTGTCCTACTCAGACTACATCAGCCGTCCCGAGGACCACAACTCTGTCATCAGGTTTGACCAGGGGGAGGATGAGAAGTTCTGTCGCATCGTCATCATCGATGATTCACTGTATGAGGAGGAGGAATCCTTCCAGGTGTGTGAGCAAGTCACTGTTTAGATGTTTGTCCCTTTTGAACGTGTGGTACTTTTCAGACACTAAAGAAATAGGCAAAAGACGAGGTGAATTGATTATGGTATTTGACCATAATTCTGGTTTTCAACCAAATCTACAGTGTTAGCGGTACTTACAAATGAGACCTTGAATGTTAACCCTCAGCCTGCTAAGGTAGCCATTTGGCACCAAATTTGTATTGGTTACCAGGTTAGCAGGGAGATTTAGGTTAAACCCTGATATGATGTTTTGTAACATTTTGATGCAAAGGGCGATTAAAAGTGAAACAATCCCCTATTACCTCCCGCATTTTTTTGTACATCTATCTTTAAAGTACTTTCCCAATAGGGTCAAAACCTCTCACAGTAAGTACAGATTAAAGCATTCCCATACATGTAACTTGCTCATATTATAAGCAATATATTTTTATATTCATCACCCTACAGGTAGTTCTGAGCATGCCCATGGGTGGTCGGATCGGGGAGGAGTTCGGTGCTACTGAGGTTGTGATTGCCCCTGACGCTGATGACGGTAGGACATCACCATTCAACCTCCTAGAAGGAACACTTGATAGGAATTATGAATATAGCTGACATCCTGCTGTAGCTTATAAAGGACCCATATGATGGCTTGGTCAAATTTCTGTGCTATATAAGTTGTGGTTGGATCCTATCTTGGAGAGTTGATATGGTTAACTTTCTCCTATATCATTGGCACCCATCTTTCAGGAATTGAATTTTGATCATGTTTTGTAAGCTCAGAAAAATATCTCTCAGAGTCAGAAGAAGAGAACAAACTGCTTATCCCTCATCACCAGCTCTGCTTGGATAGCCTGCACGTGGTAGAGTGTTCAAGGTTTGTTTTCTCAGACGTATGGTTGAGCCATGCATTTCCTTTGTGGGATTTCTCCAGGTTTGGTCGTGGTCCAGCACCATATGTTCCACAGGTGTTCCGTCATTGTTTTATACAAAGGTAATGAGGTAATCAGCCAGCTTTAACACGAGATTGACTTTTGGTATCCTTTGACCACCTTAAGTCATCAGATAGACCACCTAGCATCCACTACTTCCCTTTGAGGAACAGGAAGACTGTCTAAAAAGACTTATTGATCAATTATCGTTTCATCTTTGTTTTGTATTGTATAATTGTAATTTAAAAAGTGGGTTTAAACATCAGACTAAAAGATTCCAAATGTTTGCAGGAAAGCAAATCCCAAAATGGCAGCTATTGAAATTGCCCAACATTGTCTGACTGGCCATGCTTTTTGGTAGTTGGTTTGAGTGCAGAATTTGGCTTATTGGTCCGCTAATTCTTTAAGATTTATTTTAAAAATAACAGCAGTTCGTGATTGTATCCTGTTAAAAGAAAATGTAAGGTATTATATATCTATAAACACCTAAAAATCTTTGAGTTCCTAACATGCGTTCATCTGAACTGCAGATAGCAATAATGATGTGATGGAAATCCCTCTAACACCCCTAATCCAGCAGATCAGGCCCTGACATCCGATTGGGATCCATAACTGTCATATCAGTACCTATATATGGCCAGGTGTGAAAAGTCACGACCCTAAAATTTCCCCAATTATTTGCAATCATTCAACATTCTCGCTTAATTGACCCATCAAAATTTCTTGTCTAAAATTTGCATGTTCAAAATTTACTTGTCTAGACAGAAAGACTTTGTGGATATCCTGGGCTTCATGGTTATAATCCAACATCTGGGTTTGATTGCTACTTGAATGGTTATGAGTTCCCCTGCAGAAAGACTGTTATGTAATCCTAGAGGTTCTGGATTTGTCCTAAACTCTTGAGAAAGCCCTTCCTACAATGCCAAAGGACACCTAACCTCAAACAGCTTGCTGCAGGACCCAAATGTTGCACCTGTACAGAATGTGTCAACTCAGTTGCCTGTTAAGGATCACAAAGATCCGCCAGCTGTCACTGTACCATTGCAATGTTGTATATACATGTAAGACTTACTTCATCATGTTTATCCATAATGTAACAGTTGAGAAAAAGTTAAAAGGTGCATTGTACTTTTATATGTACATGTAAGTTGTTTAATTGAAAATTGTAACACTTTCTAAACCACAAGCAAGCTTCTGGTACACTTGCTATGAACACAAGCACAACTATTCAAATACAATTTTCTTTCACGTTTTCTTTCATATCCTAAATGTTACAAAAAAAATCAAAATATTTCGACATTACTCTGTGGTAGATTAAGAGTAGGTATGTTTGTCTCTTAAACTGGCATGACAAAGATTTACTGCTAAGGGCACTCAGGTACAAATTTTGCATGCCGCCCCCCATATGGACACATTTCCTCAATCTGTCATCCTGCTTGAACCCCAGGACTCACCTTTCCCACCTCTGTCCAGCCAATATTTATCCAATTTAGGTAATATTTATCCAATCAGAGCACTTCCTGTCCATGACCCCCGGGTGGTTTAAACAGAGAGGCATGTGTGGTGCAGACATGACCGACCCTAATCCTGACTTTCCTCACAAAGTGAAACCTCTGCTGCGATGAGATCTCACTCGCCAGACCTCGACTTGTCTGTGCTAACTTTCATTCACCAAACACAGCAATCAAAGAACTGTGAAATGTGTAAGAGGGATATTTACAGGCCATGAGTTTGTGGTCAACTTTGAAGATAGATTTGTACTATGTGCATTGATCAGGAAATGTTTGTAGTACATGTATCAAATCGGGGCAGTTTTTCAGGCTTGGGGCTCTCAAAATTCATGAACATGATATAGCATATAATATTATGCATTTTTCTAAAGATAATCTATTGTGAGGATATGTTTGCAGCTAAGAGTTGACCATCACTCAAAGATCCTTTTAGAACATGGAACGTTGTGTGTTTTGAAGTCCTTGTAGGCAACAAAGACTTATGGTAATGTTGACATTGCCAAGATTTATACAACAAACCCTGCTAGGAACTACCATTTTTTCATTGTGGTTGCAAGTTCCAAATGTTAGAATCATGCTCATAGTAGGTCGGATCAAGGTGCTGATTTCTGAATGGATGCTGCCTAACCCTGTAAGCAAATGAATACAGTTTAAGAACGAAAGGCTGTACCTCAGCAGGGGGAGGGTTAAGTGGAAGAAGATCAGATCCAGCACAGTCACATTCTTATATGAAAACTTATACTTGATAATGAAAAGGAATACTTAAGTTTAAACAAGATTTTGTAATTGCAATTAACCTCATATCGAACACTGTGCATTTGTAATTGCATTCATCTCAAAATGTTTGAATGCCCCCAATCACTTAATTAAAACATAAAGAACTGATTCTGTAATAATAAACACATGTCAGTTCTTGGCATTTCTCAAGTCACAGCTTAGACTGTGGAGACTCTGTGTAAGAAAGATTATCCTCAGTTTCCTGTGAGCATCCTTTGGTCTTCCTTAGCTTAGCATTCCGCCCACTTAAGAAAGCAGCATCACTTTCAATAACCTTCACTGCTCCAATTCAATTAGGAGGGGATGTTTTTTGATCGGAGATTCCCAAGGTCAATGTTTCCAAAGATCAAATTTCTCCCAGTGTCACTTGCACCTCTTTCCTTGAAAGTCGTCTTGACAGTTGTTAACAAAAACAGTTTTAAGAACTGCTGCCCAAAGTGCAATGTTGAGCTTTTTTCCAGTCCAAGAATTGTCTAGACAAACTTAAGGGAATGTTTGGTGAAATAATAAACATTCTTGGTACATTGTGTTACATTCACTCCAGTCTTGGGGCTTGAGGTGCATTAAGTTCATTGGTGTGTGTTTGGCAGAAAACAGCTGGGTGAAGACATGTGGCTATGTGTGGGGGCTTTTTGTTGGAGATTGTGATGAAATGGAAATACACCACAAAATACTTTATTTGTGATGAAAGTTATGTCCAAGAAGTTGTACTTGAGCTATTGTAGAATGGAACCCATCAACCATGGATGATGGAAAGGTTTGACTTCAAAAGTTACGATCTCAAACCATTTACTACAGAATGGCATAGCTGTACGGACTTTGCACACAAAAAAACTTTCATATGGGATATGTCTGCCAGAACTAGTGGAAACTTGTTCAAAGTTGGCATGAATTGTAGGTCTTTCAAACAAGATCTCCAATTTCAGGTACTTGTGTCTTGGGCAAGTTCCATACAACACACAGGTGTTGTCACACCTCTTTCATGTTTGTTTCCCTTTTGTCAAAATATCGTAAATGTTTCCTTTAACGTTGACACCATACAGAGTGGCTGCAATTTGATATATGTATGTATAAACAATAAACAGTCATAGGTGTACCAAACATACACCATTTGTAAGGAGTAGTGTCATACATTTCTTCTGAGGAAATATTTTGTTTCAAACTTACAAACCAACATTGTTTACCTTAAATATTATTTAAAAGTAATGGAAAAATGTATTTGATTTGCAAATCAATCTTGATGTTAACATCTGACAGATATCCTCATCTAAGGTCTTCGGATTGTGTATATTTTCTCGTTGGATTCAGGGTCGCCAGTTCATGCTCCATCTAATGTCCTTCATGAAGAATTTTTCCAATGTACACAAAGTTCTTCCCCCAAACCTGTGCACCATCTGTCCTCTATCTGACCCTGTGGGGTGAAGACAGTAGTAAATGTAAAAATGTTTTCTGAAAACAAAAATTTGTTCTGGTAAGTTGGTGAGGACTGATTACAAATATTCAACCCATAACTACAATATATATTATAATGTGCCTGCTATGAAAAAAATGGCATCTTGAAGGCTTTATGAAGCTTCGAAGGCTTTGTAAAGAAACAGATAGCTTTTTTTTCTGATCATCTTCTGGGAAAGGTTTACCAGAAACAGTCGGAATATACAGATACAGAAGTGTGAACATTCCCCTCTCTCCATTCCCATTCAGAATGTTTTGGTTGTAAATGAAACTCAAGTGCAGTGAGGAAAAATGAACATCAGAGCCTGTTTAATCTGAAAATTTCCAGATGAGAACAGGGAAAGTCCGTCTTTCCCACCAGTTGTTGGGAAACAAATCTCTTCACTTAGAAATATTGCAGTGAGACAAGATAGATGCAAGGACTGTGGAAGTACTTCAGAATGTCATCAGGCATGTCTGCTTATAAAATTGATGACAGACATTAGAGGCAGTCCAAACGATTTCCCTGGTTCAGCTGGTTTCTTGTGTAGATTGCTAGATTTATGATCCTTTAAAGTTTCATCCACAAATTTGAAAGTGAATTGCATCATTGTTCTGCCCTGTGGTTGGCCATACGTTACTTCACTTCACAAAATGAACATGCCAAATGAACAATGATGCATTGATAATGACATAAGACAACTTACAGCAACTCAGTTGAAGTAAACAATGTTGAGGCACCTCGTAACTTCTGAACTCAGTGGAAGTCAAAACAGCTGAGGCATTTGTCTTTTAACATCAATATTTTACGACCGAGGCTTCTGAAAGGCAAATGACTCCATGTAGAGCAATCCCAGAGTCATCAGCAGTGTTTTGAGAGGGAGTTGTATTGAGAACAGGCCTCCCTCAGACACTTATCTGCACCCTGGATCAGCATGCCTTTCTTATCTCCAAGTTTATATACAGGAGGCAGGCAACTTATAAGGGAAGGGCAAGGTGAAATTCAACAACTGTTTTGAATACTTGGAACTGATTGGGAAAGTTAGCTGCCAGTAAACTTACTGTAATGATAGTTTCAGTCAGTGTAACTGTTTGTTGTTGTTTTATAATGATTTTGACAAACAGTTAGTTCCTTCAGGAAGGCCCTACATGTTTGTAGGTAGTGGTGCGGATCGGTCCGGCCGGACCGGTTCCGGACTTGTAAAACGTTTAGGTTCAAGTCCAAAAAAACCTAAACGTCTGGAAACAAGTCCGGACTTGAAAAAAAATTTTCTCACTCATACACTCCTTTTTGTTTTAAACCATCTTAAACCTTCCTTAAATCGTGAAATTTGCACTAGAAAAATATTGAAACATTGCTGTTTTTGTGTTTATAACTGAACTTTTGTGTTAATTACTGACTGTATATAATTCCGTATATATAGTTTTCAAATTACATGTAAAATATCTGCCAATATGCAATTTTACATGTAACACGAAAAAAAATTCCAAAATTATTGTTCAGGTCCGGACTTTCAAGTCCGGACCTGAACCTAAACCTCTGGACTCGAGTCCGAACCTAAACCTAAACTCGGGTTTAGATCCACACCACTATTTGTAGGTCAACAGATCAGGTTCTTTATCTCCAGACTGACCATGGAATGGGTCCATTTTAGAGTCGTTATTATGGCCAATAGTGGTGCAAACCGCTCATAAACAGAACCACACACATTTATGACTGAAAGACAAGAACCTATGCATCTCCATGAACTGTCAGTCAATAGTGACAAAAAATCTATGTTTTTACAAATTAATCCCACTCATACTATAGATCTACAATGTATGTACCTAAAGGAAATCTAGAGTTATGGTTGATATGCACATAGAAATAAGACAGAAATTGCTGACTGGCAGTCAGATCCCCCCCCCCCCCCCATTCTCAAGCCACCTGTTGATACTGTACTGGAATGTCACAGTTTGGTAAGGGCGTTGAATCAGTCTTCCTGGTTGCATAATCCTGTAGCAGTACATAACATGTACATGTTTATTTTTGGCTCAAAAGGGACCAACTTCGCCAAGTCTGGAAAGTTGCAGTCTAGCCCAGTCAGATTACATGTTATACCAGCTAACAAAGAATGCAAGCTAAAAAGGATTAGCTCGCTGATAAGTCATGTTTTAGAGGTTTGCTTGTAGTTTTGTAGAACATCAAAGGCTTGATTCTTGCCCCTGCTGCTATATTTGTCTTCGCTTGTGGAACAGGTCAAACTTAGTTATCGTTAGAAGTTGCTGATGTCTGTGTGTCCATGAGTTTGAGCTGTTTTGACTGTCCATCAGATAATGCACATAGCATCGCTGGCAGTGATAATGGCTTCAGTTGTGGAGTTGCAAGTGATATCAGCGGACATCTCAGGCGTGTGCACCACTCATTTGGCGCTGGGGGGCAGGGCCGGTCTAATTTCATCACTTGGTTGTTGGACATGAAAACTAAAAACAGAAGTAAGGCATGGTTGGCAGAAAATGTTGATATCACTTACTGACTATGTTTGATACTGTGGTTCACTTGATCATCATGGTTGACCACATAGAAGCTCAATGGTCCAAGTGAAATGGGAAGACCTACACTGGACCAAAACACAATCTGCCTCTGGAATTTGTTTACAACAAAATATCTTCTATAATTTATTTGCAATGTTAACTGTTACAACAACCTTAAAGTCTTTAAGTGTTGGGAACAAAACATACATTTAGAAAACTGTCTCTAGAAATTGTCAATCTGTTGGTGTTTCTTGAGTTTAAACACTTTAACTAAAAATAGTATGTGAAAAATGTTTAAGAAAAACATGTATACAAACAGAGGGGTTTAGAAGCGGATTACCACAAGGTGCCATATGATACAAAGCATCTTACTATTGTAGCATATTCTTTATACAATGTCCTAAGGTTTGTAAAAAATGGGGAAAGGAGAAGTTTCTATGAACCCTGTCAAAAAAATTTCAGTTTTTGAGCAGTAAAAATATTGCTCCTCGTACATGTCACCCTTATGTTGATGCTAAGTAATTGTTTGTTTGTATATGTTTACATGTTGACGTCCCCTGAGGGTTGGTAGGTAGACACCCTGGCTGCCTGTGGCTCCAGTAGACTAGGCCTGACAGGAAACATGGCCTCTCCAGTTATTGTGATAGGAGAGCTGAGGGTACTTGAAATTTTCTATCTTCAATTGACCAAGTGGACTTCTGTTAGTGCTGCGTGCTTGACCTAATTCCTTTGTCCACACACGAAGGCCTGCTCAAGTAAGTTCAGGACACCAAAATGACAAAATAGGAGAAGAAAAGTTGAATTGGTGGGAATGACTTATGAAAACCTTTTGGAATTTAAGCCTTTTTAATTAACATAAGATTTGGTTTTCAGTAACTGTCCGGACTAGACAGGTTTTTCCACCAATCCCCCAAACTCTTGATATTGTTGAAGAAACTGGAAGATTTTTGTCGGCTTTGCATCCAATTTTTTGTTTTCCGCTTTTAGTCCTATCTTGGCTCTAAACTCAAAGACAGTCCCTCATTGTGGTTGTAATGTTAACCTATTGGCACTGATTCCTTAGATACAAGTACATCAAAGGTCCTTCAAGTCTTTATCAAACTGAGTAACGTCAGTGTGATAAGTTCAGCCTGTGGTGGAAGGTGACAGCCAAGGCCTTGTTTCCTGTTTAAGTTAAGAAATTGTCACTTAAGAAAGTGCCACAGATAACCCTTCCCTGACTTCCTGAAAGGGCTGATATCTGGTGCAGCACAGACATCAGTATGCCCGGCTCATTAGCGCAATTAACACAGTTAATGAATCTTTAGACAGCCTTCTCTGTTTGGAGGAAGTTTGCTTATCACAATGCACACAGTTGTGATTGGACAATGGGAGGAAGGCAAACCAGTGTTTGGTAGTTTGTGCCATCAGGAGTACTTCATCTTCCATTCTGTGAAAGGTCAGACGTGTCACCTGACCCACATCTCTGGATACTGCAGGTCATGTATGGTTCACGTGCTGGAGATACAAGGAGAACATTTCTCTTGCTGTTGTGAAACTATTTTGGGCACCTCAGAGGCACCTACCTTGTAGACAAATTGTCAACATTGCTCAGATAAAAAGACTCAAAGTAGAAAATCTCCTTGCCCTTAGGACCTGGTCTTCTAGGTTCTGTTTCTTTCTTTCAAAATTTCCGCGTTTTTTGTTGTTGTTGTCCTATATGTTTGTATCTTTACAGAGGCTGAGGCTGTTATGGGTCTAGTACAGATCCATGGTGTTGGACACTATCACAGGTTTTAGATGTTTAGAGCTGGAAAAAAATGCATCTCTGAGGAGAGTGAAGTAGACAGTTTGCACCACTTTGATTGAACCTTTGTCCAGAACAAATCAGTAGTATGACCGCTAGAATTCTACAAACTGTCCATGCTTTCTTGTACAAGTTGCTTCTTTCTACCCTAGAATAATGAGATATGGAGGAGACAGGCTCAAATCTTTTCAAGCCAGAAAAGTCTGTAAGGCGGCTGCAGCGCCATCATTTGATCATGGGGAGTACTGCAGCAATTAGTCCTTAGGTTCAGAGAACTGGTCTCTCAACACTTTATGTTTACCTTGGTGGTTTTAAAAAGATCAAAGGCAGCTACAGTGTAGGTGATTGAAAAGAAGTAGTGGTGATTGTAATGCACACTTTCATGTACTGTACATAATTGCCCAAGAATAGGTTTTATATTCCACTAATGAATTACTTAGGAGTCAATATCCGTTGAGGAATTCTGATCATGGTGGGAATTATCTGTACTGAGTTGTAGGAGGTATTGTGTCTGGTGGCATGGACAGGACCGTTGGTGGGTATTGTTTGATTATGTTGTATCAATGTTTCCTTCTCGGTTTGTTACAATGTATCAGTGCGAGCAGGTAAACACAGACAGGTGTGGCTGTTAGGGCACACCTGCTGGCCAGGGGGGCACCTGTTGAGTGATAACATGAATGCAGGTATACAAGGTAACAATGGGAGAGAGAGATGTCCTTGGCTTAGAAGCAAAGCAGTGACTTGTAACAGTGACTTTGATGGATGAAAAACAAATACTAAAGACTTAATATTGCCTGGCTGTTATACAACAGTCAGTGTGAATAAGCAAACATATTATGACAGACATGAGTAGCTAAAGAAGTTGATACAGAAGAGGAGAAATTAAGATCAGGTAGAACTACACAAAGATATTTGGACAGGGGCAAGAGGCCATGGCTGTTTGGAAAGGATACATTTAAGGCAAATAAAGACATGGTTAGGTCTGTTTGAGGGTAACTGCCTTGCCCAGCTAGATAGCTTCTTTTCTTTAGAAGGATAAAGTGGAGTTCTGCCTGTTCACACGCCCGTTGGTTGTAATACTGTAATTCATACTTACCCAAAACGAGATTACATATGGATTATAATGTGCACTTCAAGGTTTCAACATTCTGGATGAAAATATCATTGTGGTTTCTATTATGCATAACATGCCTATTATATCTATAACTTAGTATAAAAGCTGTTTTATACAATCTTGTGTTTATGGTGTTGGTTCAGCACCAGTGGTCAAAAAAGGATCCCTAGCAATTTGGATGGGTAGTGCAGGTAGCAATGGGTTATGAAGCAAGGTACCAGGTTTTACACAAGATTACTCTTTCAAGTTATGCTACTTCAGAAAATAGCTACCATTAACCCCACTGGCCTTCAGCTTAGACATTTTAAGGTGGCCCTTTTGATATATGACTATAGCTGAATATATTAACCTAAGGGCATGTCAGGCACTCTATAACATTTTTGAGTTGACCCATGGCATGCCCCTGGCCAGAGAGATATGTTGATAATTTCACAGCTTTGAACTTCACCCCAGGAGGCTAACTACTGCCTTATAAATCAGTCAGAAAGAATTGTATAGGAATGGTGGTATTCCTGCCTTAGATAACATATGTGCTACATCCTACATACATGTAACCCTGGTCACATGAATTTCACTGAAGCAATAAAAAAAAGCTAGTTTTGCAAGAACAGGTATGACAGAGATGTAAATTGAAAACATTGGAGTGAAAAATAAGTGTGGTAGTGCAGGACCTTTAAACTAAGGAACACTTCAAGTTCATATTATCCAGATGAAGTCATGTAATAGAGATGTTCCTCCAATATCAAGTTCATGAAGGGCATTTTTAATGGTGACCTTCAACATTCTAATGTCTGCCATACTTCCTCCCCTGGTAGGTGAGCTTGACACCGGAATTGACTTTTAATTAAACCCAGTGGGGCTACAAAACTAGCTGTGTGCAGACATGTCAAATCTCATGTTCTTTGCCTGTTGGTTGTTCAGTGTCTGAACCAATTAGGGAATCTCTAGTCAGCACATTGGGATCGCAGAGGGATCTTTGATCCGCACACAGGACATGCTTGTATCCTGGTAATCCTCCGTGAAGTTTTCAGGGGACTGGAAATCCCCATGCTAAGCATAACAAATATGCCATCTGCAGGTTTAGTTTAGTCTGGGTTGCATGTTAAGTTCATATCCCTGTTGAACCATGTAGATATAGCTGATACCCTGGTGATTGTCACAAATCCATCTACTGTACGTGACTTTGATACTGTCCATGCCAGTAGTGTGGTATGTGTATATTAGGGAGATACAGTTTACAAATATTAGAGGAGAAATTTCTTTGTATCCTTTCCCCTAAAGCAAATTTTAGACTTTTAATTTGCACCATATCATAATAAGTTTTCTAACCCTTAATTTTTCTCTGACAGATGCTTGTGTGTTTATTTTGGTTAAATTTTCTTCCTGTCTCCACAGAGCCTGTGTTCTACTTCAGCGAGGAGGAGTACCGTGTGGATGAGAGTGATGGGTATGTGGAGGTGCAGGTGTGGAGGACAGGTACCGACCTCACCAAGACTGCCTCCGTCACCGTCCGCTCACGCAAGACCAGCCAGCAGTCGGCTGAATGTAAGCAACACACTACATATCCTCCAATATACTTCCTTTTTTATTGTCTCTGAAGTTTTTAATGTTATGTTTTTATCTTTCATTATGTATCTATGGATTAACCAGTGTTACTGTAGCAGTGTTACAGTATAGTGTACCGAATTTTCTTGTAGAATATAGACTGATATATCATATCTGTCCTCACAGCTGGTCAGGACTATGTAGGTATCAAGGAAGAGCCTGGATTAATCCCGCCCCCAAAGTGATCTTGCAGATGTATGTAGTTTATGGATGAGCCTGTAGCATGATAAGATCTACATTATTTTCTTGTACAATATAGACTGATATATTATATCTGTCGCCACAGCTGGTCAGGACTATGTCGGCATCAGTAAGAACCTGGACTTCCCACCTGGCGTGACGATGCAGACAGTACGGATCACCATCCTGGACGACCTGGGACAGCCCGTACTGGAGGGGCCGGAGACCTTTGACCTGGTGCTGAGGATGCCCATGAACGCTGCGCTCGGGGAGCCCAGCAGGACAACTGTGGTCATCAACGACTCTGTGTCCGACTGTAAGTGTCTGTGTTTTAGATGTACCATAGTTGTAATTCTCTTTGAAGAGAAAAATAGTATTAACATATGTAGTAATAGTTGTTTTTCTGGTTTCTGTTTCATCTGGTTTCATCTTGGTGTCAAGTAATGATTGGCATCAGATCAAGAAGTATCTTAGCTCATCTATTTCAAGTAAGAGTAGATGATTCTTAAACCAAACAAGGAGGAGAATAGTGACTACTGTTCTTCATATTGAGCTATAATCAACAGCTTAACAGGCAGAATGCAGTGCTCTCTGCTATAGTATTCAGTGGAAGTAGACCTGCTATCATGAAACGTAAGTTTTAAACAATGTTTCTTGTGTCGCTCTCCAGTGCCAATGATGTCATTTGCGAAGCCTGAGTACCATGCGGAGGAGAGTGATGGGAATGTGACGGTGATGGTGGTGAGGACGGGCGACGTAAGCCACGCCTCCACGGTCAGGTGTTACACGCGGCAGCACACGGCGCAGGTCATGATGGACTACGATGAGCGACCTAACACTGACGACTCCATCATCACATTTGAAGCTGGTGAGAATTGTATATTCAGCTCTTACAATAATCTCCTACTGTTTCGATTGTCTGTTCAACCAACAAACCTTTCTCATGTAAGGCCTACTTTTCAAATACCCATTTAATTGAATGTGTACTTGTATGTTTTCTTAGTGCTTTGTTGATTTAAAAGGTAATTATGTTGTCAGTTTGTATTATGTGAATAACAAGCTGATTTTTCATGTCCCTGGTTGCAAAGTGAAGATACGTTACATTTGCTTTGATTTGTTTTATTAGTCGTAATCCATTGAAGCACATCATGTTATATATACAAAGATAAATATAGCAGATCAGTGAAGTCTTTGGCATGTTTTAGCACTATCTTCAGTTCTATCACCTTGTTGCGTCACTAACTGTACTGATCGCCCTTTGCCCCCTGCAGGTGAGAAGGAGAAGCCATGTGTGGTTATCCTGGTGAACGACACAGACTACGAGGAGGAGGAGCAGTTCCGCCTGGTCCTGGGCTCCCCATCCAGCGACTCCGCCCTCGCTGCCTCCATCGGGGCTCAGAACGAGACCCTCATCAAGGTCCACGATGAAGAAGACAGTAAGTACAGCCATCTAGACTCTTTTGCAGAGTTTATTTGGAGCTGCTTTGAAAAGGCAATAGAGCAGTTAGTGTAGCGATTGATTGCTGATTGGTACTAACAGGGTGCGAAATACCCGGTTGCGCACTTGCGCAGCGCAACAATATTTCGGTTGGCGCAACTTATCTCTTAACCCAGGTTGCGCGGTGCGCTACCTGAATTTTGGGCCGGAGAAATCGATTTTGCGGCAATTACTTGACGAAGTAGAAAATAATTGGACCAAGGAAGCTCACACACACGTGTGGTGTGCACATACACTCGCTCTCAGTCTCGTAAATTTTCAAACCAAAAATATAAATCGACCCCCAACTAAACAAGTTAATAAAGTTACCGATACTTTTTCACTCGTTTGCATCCATAGTCAACCTGTTTTAATGTGCCTGAAACGCAAAATTCGTCGGAAAGAGAGCGCGGCTCAGCGCTCGGCTCTTTGCCGCCATGTTGAATTCATCGACTCTCGCTGGATATCGCGTGATTGCGCGAGAGTAATGACGTGTCATCTGCAATACCAGCAACAACTGGTAGAGGGCAGTGTTTGAGTTGCTATGTATTTCTATGGGCGAAATGTTGCTGGTGTGCTTTTTTTGGAGCAAAATTAAAAATTGCAGAAGTGGAGATGGAGCCATTTTACTAATAATAAGCTGGGATTTAAAAAATCTTTACTTGGCAACAATGATTATAGAATAAGCAAAGTTGTTAAAATGTTGTGACAGTGAGATAAAAACTGGATAATGACATAGACTATAATTGTATTTATCTTGTGATTATCATACATGTATATCATTAATAACTCACCTGTGACTTTTTCAATAAGAAATATAGGTAATTTTATTCCGGGGGCACTTTTATTAGATTTTGAAAATATGCCCAGTAGCAACTTTTATGTGAGGGATGAGAATAATGTACAGGTACAAGTCCTATTGCAGTGTAACTATTGCAGTGTAACTCTTCCTAGAGCAGAAAAAGCAAAAAGTCTATGGGGGTTGAAAAAAGGATTTATTTGTACTAAGAAAATAGCTGTGTTACACATGAATTGTATAAGTTTGTTGTGGGTTGTGGTGTTTTATTTACATTGTATATCATTGAATTTTATTTTGAAACAAAAGCACATTTAAGCACCAGTTATATTGTTAAAGGCTATGTAATACTATGTAGTACTACTTACAAAATATAATTTCAAGAAATCAGTGAATTTTAGGTGGGGCAACCTGAAATTCTGACGGGCAACCTAGCTTTCTACCCAGGTTGCACACCGTGCAACCTGGCTCAAAAAAGTATTTCGCACCCTGTACTAAGATGTACATGCAGCCTTGGCACTTTTGCTGACATCAAGTCACTGAAGGCTCACTTTTACAGGTTTTCTAGCAATATTGTGTTTAGCTACTCATATCTAAGGCACTCGTATCTATCACATGTGATATTACATGCAGCTCTTTGATTGGTACCTTTTAGCTAATGTTGCACCCAGTTTGATATTCAAAGTTTCCATTTTCCTCAGTTGTAATATCTATTATTTCTACCCCATAGAACCAATCATTAGGCTGGGCCAGGTGAAGTTCACAGTCAACGAGCCCAAGTTTGATGATGAGTTTGCCATTGTGGAGATCCCAGTCATCCGAACAGGAGACAGCTCCAAAACCTCCATTGTTCGAGTACACACCAAGGACGGGTCTGCCAAGTCTGGTCTGGACTACCTGCCACTGTCCATGGGTAGGTTCCCTTCAATCTTGTGGTAACTTCAAATAAATAGATAAATGAGTCACACTACAGTATCAAATTGAATACCATACATTACAGTTATTGTATGTAGGCCCAGTTTTATATACTAGTGCTTAATAACAAGTTTAAAAAAAAAATAAAGACACAAATACAAGCCAACACTGTAGTTTTGCCTAACACTTTGCAAGTAGCAACTGGTTTTTATGACATACCAATTTGGTCCATACCCTTTCTCACAGAGGTGAAGTTTGGGAAGAACGTTACAAAAAGGATCATTGAGGTGGAAGTCCTTTACGACGGTGAGCGTGAAATGAGAGAATCCTTCACGGTCCTTCTGAAGAACGACAGGAACATGATCGCTGAGACGCGAGACAAGAAGGCGATCATCTACATCGAAGAGATGAACAGGATGGCGGACGTCACCTTCCCGTCGCCTCCGCAGGTCGTGTCGCTCATGGACTACGACGACATGGCCGACGCTCGCGACAAACCGGCAGCAGGCTACCCTGTCGTCTGTGTCACTGTGAGTAATCACGGCATTGTTTACTTCTAGTGTTGTCCCAGGATTTATATAGATTATACTGTTTTTTTTTCAGTGAAAATCGATGTCAAAATTGAAAAGAATTCTTGATACAGTCAAACCTGCCTAGGCGACCACCTTTTCAACGCGACCACCTGGCCATGGCGACCGCTTTTTCTCGGTCCCGAAAATTTTCCCCATAGGCACAAGCATTAAGCTGCCTGCCCAAGGCGACCACCCGTCCAACGCGACCGCGACCGCCACGAATTGGGACCGCACAGAGCACAGTCCCTGCCCATGGCGGCCGCCTAATTTTCAAGCGTGTGGTGACATCGGATCATTTTGCTGTCGGATTTCACGGAAATGTTTTCAAGACTTTGAAGGACAAAAATAAGGACAAAAATATATGGAATAGCAATGTTATAGCATCGATTCCTCCATGAAGTGTTTTAATAAAACGTTCCCCCTATAAACATTGTAAAGACAAATGTTTGTGATGTTGTTGTGCCTATCGTAATCTTATAGTTTACCGCAAACTCAGTTCGGTTTAAACTCAATTTTCAGAACGAATATGTAGTGCATGGCGTCAAAAAGTCAGATTTCACAGAAATTACTATCTATTTCTTGTATTTTCAACAAAAATGTGTCTGTGTCTTACTAAACTCCGCCAAAATGACTTCGCGGCGGGCAAAACATCGGGCGAGAAATGTTGTTCCTCGGTCCCGACGCCATCTTGGATTTGGGGCGGCCCGGATTTGGCGTACCGCTGACCTTTCTAAAACACGATGCTTTTGTGTATGAACATTTACGAATACTCTAGTTATTTATGAAGATTAATATTCTTATTTTCTTTTTATTTCCATGAATCTCACAAACCTTTATTGGACGCTGTGCGTTCTGCTGCACTGACTAATACCTTTCGATGCGGTCGCACAGAGCTTGGCGGCGCGACGAAATCACACCGTTCCGTTTTCATCTTTAGTTGTCAGATCAAAAACTTTTTGCCCCTTTTATCCAGCGGTCGGCGCCCCAAAAAAGGCTGCGGCCAGCAGGTGTTTTCTAGGGATTTGTCTTAGGCCTTAAAACTTCGATGATGTGCGTGTGTGTGTGTATTATTCAATGTAACGTGTGAATGCGGGAGGGCGCTGCGAGGCATCGATTTGTAGCCATTGTTTTGTAGTCAAAATTATGACAAAAATGTGTTCACGATGTAGCGGCATACAATTATTACAACGATAACGGAAAATGTAATTTTTGTAGGATCTTTCTGTCAATGAGAATTGAACCTGGCGGGGATCGCGCTGTCTAAATTCACATAATTTTCCATCCATTTACGTTCTGTATTTGAAAACCTCGACCTGGAAACATGTGAGTGGAATCCTCTTCATGGCGACCACCTGTCCATCGCGACCATTTTTGCTCGGTCCGCCGGGTGGTCGCCTTGGGCAGGTTTGACTGTATTGCATTTGATGATAATTAATAGAGAAGGCTTACATTCCTGTTCTTGCTCGTAACTTACTGTTATATCATAATGGAAAACTGCACAATATTCATATTATTGCACTTATTCATATTCATCCCTGAAGGCAAATCATTCTACTGAAAAGTACTTGAAATTCTTCTTTTTAAATATTCTGTCTTTTTGGACCTTTCACACTTCTGTTATTTGACTCTCAGCCTAAACAAAGAAAACATATTTCATCCTTCCACCCTCCAGGCCTGCAATCCCAAGTTCTCTGATTACGACAAGACCGGATCACTCTGTACCACCGAGAATATCAACGAAACCCTGACCAGGTACCGTTGGCGAGTGTCAGCCCCGAGCGGCCAGGACGGAGTGACCAATCGGCTGCGAGACGTGGAATCGACCACATACTTCACCAGCACGCGGGAGATCACCCTGGACAGCATCTACTTCGGTCCTAACAGTCGTGTGCAGTGTGTGGCTAGAGCAGTGAACGGTGATGGAGATCCGGGTATGTATTACAACAGCACAGTACATAATGATACCTGTTTCAGCACCAAGGACAGACCCACAGTGGGGATGCTTCTGAGGAGATGGGGGAGGCACACATTGACAAATTTAGAAAGTGCTGTCTGTTATCAAAGTGCTGTTGTTTCCCCCTTCAGTTATCTGTATATCTACAATCATTCCACTTTTGAATCTGTCCCAGTATGGCCATGACATGCAACCCCTTAGGCTTTTATAGTTTCAACTCAACTTTAAGGGATCTGTACTCTGTGTATCAGGACATGTCATCTTCAAGCATGATTTTGCTGTCATTTCCGTGTTTTCTTTCTCGGCTGCAAATATAGTCTTTGGTCCTCCCCTTTTACATATATTTAACAAACAGTTTCTATTCTAGAGATGGTTCACAGTATGAAACTTGAAGAGTATATGAGGGCAATTTTTACTGTGTTGTTCTCACAAAACATTGCCATTTCCTGTCCCAGGTCTGGAGTCCACAAGTGAGCCTGTGACCATCAGCAGTACAGAGGGTCTGTGTCAGCAGAGGGTGGCTGGAACCATCGGGGCCGATCCTTTCACTGCCAAGATGAGATACACAGGTAAACACATGTTTAGGTACAATGGTGCCAGGTGAATAGATCTTCAGAGTCACAGATAAAATACAGTTTGTGAAAATCTGATTTCCATTTGCTTGTTTGTTAGCAAGCAGAGGTTGGATAGGGAGATTGTTGCCTTCTGTCTCTACAGTGCAATGAAGTAAAAAATACAGAAAACAGGTCACCAACATGTATGTTACATTCTGTCCTCAGGAGCGGAGGACCCTGACCACCCTAACCTGATCCGCCTGTCCGTCACCATGCCCCACATCGACGGGATGCTGCCGGTCATCTCTACTCAGGAGCTGGCCAACTTCGAGATCACCCTGAGTCAGGACGGCACGCGCATCGGGCTGCACAAGTGCTCCAACCTGCTGGACTATGATGAGGTGGACACCAGGTAATGTGCACGTCTGCATATTGCTATTGTAGGATGTTTTGCTTGATATGATGATCAACATGACATTGTGTACATGTATGAATGTCAGTTCATGTTGGGTGAAATATTACATGTAGTTGCATCACTGAAACATGAATGCTTAAAAGGTGTTCCTGTTGATATATCAAGACCATTGCAGAAACGTTTTTCTTAAAAGTTCCCTTTTTCTTAAAAGTTGTAGGAAAAGTTGCTGTAGAATGGTTTGAGATAGGAAAGTCATTTAAGAGGAAACAGCTAAGACTGGAGCCTTATAGGGAGCCAAGTTTCTCCTCCAAACACATGGTTTATGGAGAAACAATTAGAGATGCTGCAGTACAGATCTTGACTTCATTTCCTTCTTCTTCTTTCAGATATGGTTTCATCACTGACGAGACAAAGAACCCAAACATCGTTGGCGAGACGCAGCCGTACCAGTACAGCTCGGGCCTGCGGGGGGAGAAGGCCCTGCGCTTCTACCGTAACCTGGACTTGGAGTCCTGTCTGTGGGAGTTTGTGTCGTACTACGACATGTCCGAGCTGCTTACAAGCTGTGGGGGACAGATCGGAACTGACGGACAGGTGAGAGAAACAATGCTAGCTGTTGTATGTTGAAAAGTTAGATGTGACCAGACATTCAGTGTAATATAACCAGCTACTGCTGCTCCGCGGGCCTGCGAATTCAAAGCTGGTGTGCTGTGCTGAAGAGCGATTATACCGGCTACATAGTTACAGATGCTTACACACCCACTGCTGCTGTAATGCACTGTACAGTGTTTGCTATGGTGGAGAGATTGCCAATATTGGATGTCTAACATGTTTGTGTGCTTCCCCCCCAGGTGCTGAACCTGGTGCAGTCCTATGTGACCCTCCGTGTGCCCCTGTATGTGTCCTACATCTTCCACTCTCCCGCCGCGGTGGGCGGCTGGCAGCACTTCGACCTGCAGTCCCAGCTCAGACTCACGTTTGTGTACGACACCGCCATCTTGTGGCAGGACGGCATAAGTGCACCTCCAGAGGCACAGCTACAAGGTAGGGTCTCGAGTCTTACTCATTGGGATCTCTCTCTTTATGTTATTGAAGTACTGAAGCATATATTTGGATGGTTGATGAAGGTTAGACATCCAGGTGATAAGATATGCAAGGTTACAGTCAACTGTAATCTTGAGTGTATATTTGAAAGATTTTTCTAAGCACACAATAGAATCTGGAAAAGTTGAAATAAATAAAGTGCTGATTGTTCGTATGTTAATTTTTTTGGTAATGTAAGTCACCTTTTTATTCACAAAATTTTCTACTTGTAGACATTTTTCTGTGTAAAAAGTATAGATGGTGTAAAAAGTAGGTAAAGGTTGATACTTGATGCTCTGTTTAACATGTACCCCCCAGGTTACCTGTACCCAACTGGCATGCGTATCCGTGAGGACGGGCGTCTGGTCGTCAACTTCAGGACAGAGGCCAGGTTCAGGGGACAGTTTGTCCTGGATCATCCAGGTAGGGAATGAAATGTTCAACTTGCAAAACAACTCTTGTTAAGATAGTGACCTCTTCTGTATTTGGGACTATCTGGCCATTTTATAATGGCACCTTCCTTTTTGATAATGGTCTTACTTATTGTGGTATTACTAGATTGCTTTCCACAGTTTTCATTGTAGTGTTTTGCCTTGTGCTTTTGCTGTACTTTCACTCAGGCAGTGGCAGGTGGTGTGGTGAATAGTGGATTACCATTTCAGAACCATGGACATAGCATTCCCCATTCTGTGTCATGGCCTGCTGTTTCCAGTGTCGATCTAACAAAATTGTTTCTTCACCTAGGAACGCCCTTGACCTCAATGGTGATGTCTGGAGAGAATGATCGTTTGACCTTCACCTTGGAAAACATCCGCAGCGAGACGACCTTCAACCAGCCCAACCAGGAGTGGGAGTTCACCTCCGACTATGCTGTAAGTCAAATGTTATTCTCTATGAGTATGATATTAATAACTCGTCAGAACAAGAAAAAGGCACTAGCAAGTAATGCCTTTGATTTCTTAAATTTCCAAATGACTCCTCAGCTACATGTTTTTTGTATGTTTCATTGTCACTATGGGTTTCATTGTCACATGTACATGTTGACTGAATATGTAGTTTTATCTTAATGCAGGCAAAATATGCTATTGTATTTTCAAGTGATGTCCTTTCTAGAATTTCGGAAATTTAAAGGAAGAGATGTGAGATTAAACTTCTTAACCTTGATTATAGCAATGTTAGATTGAATATTGTTTATTCAATGTCTTTGCATGTAGGTAAGAGACTACTCAGGGACGTACCAGATCAAGCTGGTTCCCTGCACCACCACTACTGACCAGACCTACAGCGTGCCGGTCGTCTGCACGCCACGGGAACCTGTCACCTTCGACATGGACGTGCGCTTCCAACAGGTATGGGAACTACATGTACAGTACATTGTAGATGTCATTCTACAAGGGCATGAAATTCAAGTCATGTTGGACAAATGGTTTTCAATTATGTACATTGATTATTTCATGCACATTTTTAATGATATTGTTAAATCAATGATTTAGTATAAAGCAATGTTTTTAGTATGAATACGGTTTTACCATGTGCTATTTATTCTGAGTAATGTCGATCAGTTACATGTCATTGAAGAATTATTGTGGTATATTGATTCAATTCTCATTAAACCATTGTGCACCCCTGCCAGGTGTCGGACCCTGTTGCCACAGAGTTCAGTCTGGACACACAGTTCCACCTGCTGGCTAAGCGCTCCCTCTGGCTGTCTGACGGATCCATGGGCTTCGGGCAGGGCAGCGACACCGCTTTCGCTGCAGGTGTGTGACAAACCTCTTCTCAGCTTAGGCTGTTAAGAACAAATTGTTGCTTAAGGAGAAGGAATTTGGCATCATGTTTTGTGTGCTTTCCCTTTTTACCATTTACCGTTTTGAGTCCTTTAGAGCTGACATTAAGTCTTTGAAGCTATGCTTAGGAACAACCACTTTTTGTTCACTTTCACTACACTTATTGATAAGAGAATTGCCCTTGTGTCCAATTGGCAAAATCTTTCAGTCTGGCTAGTCCTTAGCAGTACTCCTTGACTGGTTAGGAATGTAATAGTGATCAACGTGTATATATTCAATCCCATCCAGGTGACACCATGTTCGGTCGCATCATGGTGGACCCGGTACAGAACCTGGGCGACTCCTTCTTCCTGACCATCGAGAAGGTTTACCTGTGTACGGGGCGCGAGGGCTACGTGCCCAAGTACAGCCCTGATGAGGGCGAGTATGGATGTGTGGCCGAGTCTCCCAACCTGCTGCACACCATGAAAGTCGTGGTAAGGGCAGCTTGAACATTGTTGAGCATTGATTCATGTAATTGATTCACGTTGACTACTTCATAGTAGAGAAACTAGGAATCGTAGATATAGGAGAGCATTTTCATACATACATAGTCTACTCAAGTTGGAGCATTCACAAAGCTTTTTCATTCATGGGAAATTAAAACTGAAGGGAAGGTACATGTGAGAAGGTAACATCTAGTACTCTATTTACACATGTTGTTTGACAAATTTTACAGAATGAAGTCAAATTGTATCAAACTGTATAATGGCGGTTTCAGAGACGATCTGGGTAGTTCTATCTAAGAACATGTATACTAGTATATTAAGTATAAGTTTGGTTTTTCCTGTGTATCCTGCCCATCCTATAGCACAGCTGGTGTCTTTCTTTGTTCAACTTGAAAAGTTAAACAGCTTCTACGCAATTGGCTCCCTAGTAGTTCTCTCTCATCCTCACTGAATATTGTTGAACAAATAGCAGTTCAACTATGCATGGTTTTAATTTTATCACTAAATGTACTTTCATGTATATGTATACTGTTGTGTGTTTGCTGGGTTTACAATGCTGTACCTCCTTTCCACAGGACAAGGGAGCACCGAACACAGTGGTGGAAGAGTGGGGCAGTGTTCCCTTCAACGCGATCCTGGCGATCGACGACCCAGCGGCAGCTTCGCTGGCAAACCAGGCGGGGTCTGATGGATTTAGGATGGACGCTACACCTCTGTTCCAGGTTAGGGTTTGAGTTATGTTGATTGATTGATACACTCCGAAAAGGAAGGAAATATAATGTTTTAATGTTATCACTGCAACTAATGTTACCTCTTCTGCCTTCTTCTTTCTAGCTGAAGTATCTTGTCAGAGAGCAACATGAAATGTATCCGAGATATTTTTCCTTTTTGTTTGTTTGTTTGGAAAAGCCAAATTGCTGCCAAATTTAAGGGCAGTTAAAATGATACATGGTGATTCTTACTCCACCCTCCAGGTATCCAGTGGAAGGACCTGGTTCATCCATGCCATCTACACCGTCCGCTCCGAGGAAAACCGAAACAGAGGGCTGAGGAAACGCAGCATCACCATGCACAGCATTGCCGCAGCCAATGAGGAGTTCTCCAACGCCCTACCGCGTCATCGCCGTTCTTCTAACGGAGGCACCGCGCCGCCAGAAGAGGTGGAACAAATCGGAAAGGACGGGATGGGCACCAACCTGCACCGTGTGGTCCTGAACTTCACCGCTACGGGACGGTACAACGAACCTGACGACCAGATCGACATCGCACCTGGAGACGGAAGCTACGACAAGTCGCCCAACGAAAAAGAAAACATGATTCCATACATTCCAATAGCAGCTGTAATATGCGCTGTAGCCCTGCTTGCTTGTTGTATATTTGCAGTGTGTGCATTCCGCAGGAGGAAAAAGCGCACAGAAACCAAGACAATCACAACGGTTTATAACACACCTAGCCAAAACACAGATGCCTCTGAGGTGTGATAACGGTGTAGGCAAACATATAGGAACATTTCTAAGTAGTTGCAGCTAATTCTAGTTTGCGTAGCATTGTCGGCTGTATCTTTTTGTAAAAGACAACAATTTTTAAACCGCTTCTATTGTACAATGCTAGGCAAGTGGGTAATAGCACGCTTGAATTTTTTGTTTGAATGTTTTATTCCAGTTTTTTTGTTGACATTATGCAAGCTTTTAATACATTCAGCCAAACTAAACATATCTAGAAGTACAAATCATGCAATTAGCTAACGGTGCCACTTGCAGGCACGGTAACAAGATCTTTTGTTGTCAGATGCTGGTATCTTAACCTGGTCCTAAACTTTCATTTTCTTGCTTTTTTTAGTTACCAAAACACTGTTAAGGTCAAGATACTCAAGATTCATCTTTGTTGAATGCACAGACAGGTAGTTGACTAATATGAATTTAAATGTATTCATGTACTGATGATGAGAAGAAAAATGTAAATTTTTAAGAAAATCTAAGATTGATAACATCCATGAACAACTCTACAGGCAACATAGTGGCCCCCTGGAATTGTAACAAGTTGATACATAAATGTAACATCATGCAACAAGATTGTACATTGTGTAACATTGTTCTCAGGTAGCTGGCCACTTGCAACAGTCTTTTGAGTTGCCAACGCTGTGGACAATCTAAGCTTGCAATATTGTCAACTGAAATTTAAATCATGACTAAAAGATTCTGCATCGCAGTGCGAGGGAATTTATGATTATTGTGATTTTTAGCATAATGTTGTCATTATTAACTTGTGCTTTTTTATGCTCAAGCCAGTCTTTTATATATCTTTTACTGCTTATTGAATATTTGCTTGAAATGTAGACTACAATACAGAAAACTTGCACATTCATCGTGTATTTGTGTACTATAAAATCAATGCTGCTGTAATATTACCACAGTATTCATATATGTAGAGCTAGAAACATTACGATGTGAATAGGACAATATGCAACTTCGTGGAGCAGGATGTAGTGTTTATATTAAGCAGCAAAATCATCTCCTCTTTAATATGATGTATCACATTTAGGTAGCAAATCTGCACAGAGTGTTTTATTTTGAACTCAAAGTCTAGATCTAGTTTTGTAGTTTTGTTTGTTTACGTGTCGTTTATTTTGTATGATAAATGTTTCAGCAAATATGATTGAGATTCTACTATGTGGATCTCCCTATAGATACTAGCTGCCTCTGAGGCACAGGAATGTTTGACTCTTTTGTAATCAACAAACCTATGGTGCTATAGTCTTATAATGTACATGTACACTGTGGCATTGGAAGGGTAGTTAATACTACCTACACGGACATAAGTTTTTCCCCTACAGTTAGTTGGCATTGTGGGCCACAAAAGCTATCTGAACATCTTTAGCAAGTCATTAAGTTATGAGTTTTACACAGATACTGATCTATCCTAAACTGACAGAAAAGTGAGCAAGTTTGGGAGACCTGTATCAGAAACCATCATGACAGTATAAAAGTCAAGGGGAATCACTGTACATAAGATTCTAGGAACCCAATTTTGAAGAAATCCGTAATTCCTTGTTTTCCATTTTGGCAAACGACTTCAAACAAGTCAAGGAGGGACCCTGTTGTCAGCTACAAGATCAAGGTTGGGCAGTCAAATGGTATTATATGGGTAATGTTTAATGATGCAAATCAGATTTCCCATTACCGGTAACCATCATATACTTCACCCTACCTGGGCAGTTTATGAGAGAATAAACTTTGTACTGGAGTTGACTAACATGTTTGATGGTGTCTTTTCTTTATACCATTTTTAACTTACAGTTACATCTGGTAACCAACTTCTTAAATAGCCGCGAAGGGTTGTGATTGGGGGTGAAAATTCTGAGTGGACAGAAGTAGTCTCTGGTGCCATGGCATGCCACAGGGCACTAGTCGGCCCATTATTATTGTATATCTACATAAATGACTTAGCAGACAATCTCAACTTCGCTGATGATTGTGTCATTTAGAGAAATACTGAAAGAATGACCATGATCATGCACTTCTGCAGGCTGACATTAACATGCTGGATAAATGGCAAAAAGATTTGCAAATGAATCTACACCCCGACAAATGTCATGTCATGAGACACAAGCACAAGTTATTTGACTGTAAGGCCACACCAATTTAATTTGTTGCTTCTCGGATTTTTTCAGAAAAAAAATTGGAGTGACAGGGCGGAGAAAAATAAAAACAAAATTTTTTGTAAATAGTCTTGCGTGAAGATAAGGGTTTACATAACATAAAGTTCCACAACCTCATACCTTCGCCAAATGATTTTTGACTGACGTATCATGAGTGTTTCTCACCGATTTTAAATCATACCAGTTGATCATCTTTTCTACCAAATGACAGAAGTTGTCCAAAGTCTTCTGGAGTTATGCTGGTCATTTACATACACACATACAAACGCTACCCAAATTACTGCCCTCACCCAGCGAGAGCTTGTGTAAATAACAGTCCAGACGTACAGGAGGCTAGACCAAAACTGCTATCATTGCATTGAGTTTAGGAAACACTGAAAACTGACAGTGACACAGTATCTGTGACTATGGATTACATTGGGACCAGCTAAAACTATCATACAAGGAACCGTTCAGGAAGGAAGAGGTAACGGAATAGATGTGATATCACATAATGGACAGGCATGATACAAAGTGAAACATTAAGAAAACCAGAAGGATGGAGATAACTGTTTGCTTGATCTTCGGTGGCACCCCAACGTTACAAAAGTTGGACTAAGGATAGATGAGAACTGAATTGAGTTGGTTTCACTTGTAGTGTTTCACATTAAGCGTCAGGAGACCCGTCCAAAACTACGTGTCTGTCTGACGTAATTAGTTTTTAGGAAAATGAAAGTTACAACTTTTTTGCAATAAAACCTTGAATCACCAGACTGCACACCTCCTGGGTTCTAGCTGATTCTGTATTAATTATCTCAACTGGAAGCTGCGATACCTTCACCCTTCACTAGGCAGCGCTTCAGCATGGTCGTGTCACGGTCAGGTGCAGCCCGATTGTGACGGTGGATGGAGGTCAGCGGCTGCAGTACCTGCACCTGTCACTGGGCGGCGCTTTATTAACACCGTGTTACGTTCAGGTGTGGCCCGTTGAGTTTACGAATATGGATAGATGTAACTGTGTTCAAGATCGGAGGAGAATGTAGGTTAGTACACAGGAGACAGAACGTTAGAAAAAAGTCAAAGAGAAGGGTTTTAGAGTTAGCTTGTGAGCTTTCATACTAAATGGGAGTCATCTGCAAACGTGTTTGACAGCACGTCAAACATACCGGGACGTTATGTGTGTATCAGGTAGCATAGTGAACGTAAGGTTAAAGGTCAGAAAGTTCAGGTTTGTTGACGTTAAGCCCAGGTGAGTTCGCAGACGTGTGTTACCTGTGCACGTCTCAGACAGGACTTCTCGATTCCTCGGCTTTTCGGTGCAAGTTTAGAGGACCAGGTATGCAGATATGTATCTTGTCGTTCCGGTTATGTCGATACATCGAGAGTTATGCAATGCTAATGCAATGTCAGTTGTTGTTGTTGTGGATGTCTTATTTTGTATGTTTAGAACGACTTGTGGTTGTCCGCCTTTAAGTTTCAAGGATGTGCGGCGCCTTTTTGATACCAGAACACTCATGTTACTGGCTCGTTTCGTAAATATATCATGAGGCAGGGGAGAGGAGTTTGTTGTTCTTCTACTGTTGTTGCTATTGTTCTATCATCATCATGTGGTCGTGAAGGTGTCACGGATGTTTAAGGTTTAATTATTGTCTAATGTCAGTAGTAAATGATGTATAAAACTATGGTAAGGTGAGTTATAGTTCCTTCCCTCAGTTTTTGCAGTGCTGGTCGCCGAGCTTGTCTGGGTGAACCCACGGCCAGAGCCGGCATCTTCCTTCTGCTGGGGGGACCGGTGTAGAAATCAGAAGAATCACAGAGCCGACATCTTCCTCCTACTGCGGGGACCAGTGCAGAAGCTCATCGGAGTCCATTTTACAGATGTAAAAACATAGAAATATCGTAGTTCTATGATCTTACAACTGTGAAATGAATTCCCATGAGCGTCATACGGTATAAATATATCCGTCATTATTTCTTATGGAAACTTATAGTACTTTGGAAAAAGATTCTGTAAAGAAGTACTGTAAAATCTTCATAATCTACCAGAATAATAATAGATATATTCAACCTTAATGACGATCACCTGTGTTACAGAAGCTCATCAACATAATTTACCCGAACGGTCTATTTTGTGTCTGGACCACAAGTGAAATATACATCCTGTGGAAGTAGTGTATCTTAAATTGGCATGAATCATAGTGTAGAGTGAGAAGTCAGTCTGTACTAGTAGTGTCATAACGGAAAACTTTCATAAGTAAATCATGTGCATATCTACATATCTAAAGGATTACAATAAGTCAGTGAGAGAATGATGTGTTAGATGAATAAATGAATAGATATATTTTGTATCTTATTGTAAGTAGAGTTATCCGTTCTGCTGTTATTGTTAGAAAGCTTTGCATGCGTCTGTAATCAACTTCTGTGCATTCAGTAAATTTTGGATGTTGAGGTGTAGAAGCGTTACAAATAACAAAATATTTAATGTTGACTGAAATAAGTTTTGTTTTTATATCTTAAGTGATAGTGTGCATACATATAAGCACGAGAGAGTTTGTTTCAATGTACACTTTGGACGTTTCTGGCAGAATTACTTTCTTTCCTTGTGTATGTCTAAAGTATTGAATAAAGAATACTTTTCTTTGAACTGTTTCTCTGTTTTTGCTTAAATGTCTTTTTGTATCCTCACGTCAGCTACTGTGCCTCCTGAGTTTGCCTACGATCAAATTGATTGATAGATGTCCTGACCAGTCTTCATAGCTTCTCAATAAGTCAATTATTACATTCAGATTAATTACACTCACCTGTGTTACAGGTGTTCATGAACATAATTTACCCAAATGGCCTTTTTGGTGTCCAAACCACGAACGAAAGATGCTTCCTCTTAAGGTAGTGTAAAGATTCGCGGGGGTGTAGGTGGGGCTGGGGAAAACAAACAAGGGTTTGCAATAACAAATTAGAATTTTAGTCAATATCAAACCTTGTATCGAGGGGAGGGCAAGAAGAGTCTGGGAAATTGTGGGAAAATAAACTTATAACGACGAAATTGTACATAATGCGACATCGTGTTACGTGACGTCTTGCGACACGTCTTGCGACACAGCCTGGCGTGGCCAGACCGGCCTTAAGGGGCACCACGGAGGGCCCTAGTTTTTTGAGACACTAAGTTCCCAGACAGAGAACTAGTGATCTCCTAAGCCATAGGACAGCTCAGCTCAGCCGTCCAAGGCTCGCACATGCCAGCCCAATTGGGTGGCATCTTCTCCCACAAAGTGGAGGCTGCCGTTCCATGGGAACGACATGACTCGCAATTATCTTGCCTGAAGCCCAGAGTAGCTCTGTGGAATTTTCATTTGTGGTCCACAACTGAAACGTTTGAAAAGGCACGTTTGATTCCTCTCCGATATACGGGTTAATTTATGTATATTTGGACATCTTTGAAATGAAGAATACATATAATGTTTTTATGTATACCAATCATGCCTGTTGTTGTCTTGCTCCGATATATCACTTAATCTAGAGAAAACATAGCCATTTGGGTAAATTATGATAATACACCTTAATGGCATGTTGGTTTTGGGTGAACTCACCTCAATTTGAGTTGGTTCTGGCGGGTTACACAGGGCCACACTTCAGGCTTTTAAGTCACGGCCCAGTCTTCCATACATGACGCATTTTTTAGGTAGCCTCTAGAGGAAAATGTCAAACTATTTTTCTTTTATCCTGAACACACGAATCTTCCCTTCATCAATAGCAATGCTGACTTTTTTTCTACCTGTGTGCTTTGTTTTCATTCATATGGTAATGTACCTGACGATGAAAAGTCCACTACTGCAAATAAAGTTCTGGCCACGAACTGCAAGCTTTCAGTTAATCTCACACGCAAACACATACATATTCTCTCTGTCACACACACGTGCACACACACACACACACACACACTCACACATGCATGCACACACATGCACACCCACCCACTGACCCCCTTTAGCCCGCCTGCTGATCACGAAGCGGTGTACCGGGGTGTGGCGCTTTGAGCAATCTACTGAGGGTGTATTCATAGATAAATAACTACTGAATATCATAACGTTACCTCCGTGTAATAATCAGAGATTTTGTAACTTTCTTGTTTTACTCCTGAAGGCTTTCCTTGCTTAGTTTCATCTTCAATAATGTCTGAGATGTACTCTATGGGCAAAACACTGCATGTGGCACCTGGGGAAAACTCTGGACTGGGCCAAATTCAATTTCCTGTCACCTTTCTGGGACCGTTGACCCTGAACTTCCTGTCAGTCCCTACTATTCAAATGACACAACCCACCGTCACAAACACCAAGTGACCACAAAACCTCTGTTTCACGAAGGCAATGATTCTTCAAGGACACACAGAAAATGAAGGAAAAGAACAACCTGAACACATGGTACAATTCTTTATTATTGACAATAGAGACCATGTTTTCTGAGACTCTCACAAACACATGATAGGAGACGAATTGTCTGTACATGATGTGAGTTGGATGCTGAATGAGTGCATAGAGACATGGCACAAAAATACAATTAACATAGCTGCACATTCGTGTAATTGCTAGAAGTAAAGCTTCCTTGCTTTACAAAAATATTCTCTAGTAGGGTAGCCTGGGTACCATCCTAGTTTGTTTCTGAGTGCTGTCCTTGCTCGCTAGTTTGTGTGCAAGCAAATATGGGAAGTGTGCAGAAAACGACCTAGAATGGTACCCCGGCTATACAAGTGGAGCAGGAGCTAATGGCTGTGATATGTGTCCTAAACAAGAAAGCAAAGACATAGTTAGACAATGTGATTCTACGGTATGTCAGTTTTCTCAAAGCAGGAATTTTCTTCAATGAGTCCTGGAAGAGAATTACACTTAGGGAGCTGATGCTTCATAAGAGTTGCTCAACATGACATTAGTGCACTTGTACAAATGTGGGCGGGTGGATTTTGGCATGAAGTTGCACAGAAAGTTTGTTATTGCATTGATTTGGATGAAGAAATGTTCATAATATAGCAGCTAAATAACAATATCTACTCACTTGCCAATACATGTATGATTATGTACAGACTGAACTTAAGCAAAACAGTCCTGATGACCAAACTGAGCAAACTGAGGCACATACTAATAGTATAATTCACTATGCTGGCATATACATTGTTCATTATGTATGTACCTACGATGATACATCATATTCTTCACATTTTGAATCTCTCCATCTACATGTACAACAGGCCTGGCACATTTTATTGCCCCTTTATATCACTTCCTCATTGAGGATGCAAATTGAAGCCTCTTATAGGGAAAGTCAATCATGAGCACAAATATTCAAATACAAATGTACCATACAATGTACTTCAGCAAGACTATTTTTGTGGCATTTTCAAGAAAATGGTAAGAATCCCAACAATTACAATACATGTAATACCTTATTAGGATAACTACCAACATAAGACAAAATGTAACGAAGATGGGATAAAAACAATGTACTTAAACAACAATAAAACATGGTAACAGAATCAAGAGTTTGTTACAGTGGGGGTAAATGAAGTCTACATAACAGCATTTTCTCTTTTAGTCTGAGAGATGCTTAAAATATCTAGCTCATTTGCACTGTGCACAAGTAGTTTAACACCATCTACACTTGTATGTTTTTTCTTCAAATACCATGTTGTCCATATATACCATTTTGGCAACACCTCTGGAGTGGAGAGTTTTGTGTCCATCCTTGGCAACTTGTAGTTTATGAATTGCACTTCTTCTACTTTGCAGAACAGCACACCTGTACATTCAGAGGAAACCTCACAGTAAGGTCAAAACTGACTTGACCTTATGGATAAAATACTCTATCTGGGCACACTATAACTGAAGTGACTGAGCGAGTGAAAAATAAGAAATGTTTGGCAAAGAAAAATATGGTATAAAGACAAGAAATCCCTTTAATATCCTTGTTCTTTTATTTCGAGGGGAAAAAGTGTTGTCTTCTTTAAGAATATTCGTTTTCAGACTAAACATTTACAGTTAAGTCCCGAATCTTTGCCTGTAGTTCCTGGGGGCCATGATTTCCCTTATCTTTAAACTGTGAAAACTGATGTGCACTGGAGTCATGCATAAAATCAAGTCAGTGTGGCTTCATGTATATATTCAATATACAATACTTCTAATGTACATTGCTGCTACCCGGGTCATACTTTCACAGGACTTATACATACATGTACAATATGTACAGTCTAGCAAAGACAAATCTTTACCTGAAGTCTCTTGAAACCTTTACCTTGCAGTATCCACAACAATTTTGCCATATAAATAACACTTCAGTTTGGAACTATACATAAACCTCAACCTGCTTCTTCCAAGGTGTCTTCTCTGGCCTTCTATGTCTTTTAAAGACAATACTGGTTCAGGCTTCAGCCAGGTATACAAAATGTACCTGCTATAGGTTTCACTACACCCAATTTGCAACCCTATTCACCAGCAAACTTCACAATAATACTTTCAGTTTACAGTCCTTAACCTTCTCCCTGCTGCCTTACCCTGTAACCAATGCAAATTTGGTGCCAAAAGGCAACTTCAGCAGGTAGAAGGTTAAACACTTTGTACATTGCCTTCTGAAATAGTCATTTCTGTTTTGTCCAACTCACAGTTTTGATATTCAGTAATGAGAATTTCACACGGCAGTGAAAATACAAGTGCAACGCATAACCAATTCACCCTCTGTGGGCCACATCTACATATCAAATACACCCATCCTGACTGTCCATCACAATTAGGAATTCAACCAATGATAGCATGGCAATTAGCCGTTGGACCAATGAGAGAGTGGCTACATGTATGTCAGATTTTTGCATTTTTATGTTTTTTATTGCATTCCTGCTTTTTGACAGAGGTGGGCTGAGCTAAGAGATCAGTATATCATTTGGTTCTTGGAAATATAAAAACATGATGCTGCACTGGAAGATAACATGAACACAGTCTGAGAAATATTCTCTACCATGGTTCACACAGTATCAGGGAGAGAATGTAAGCTGATATTCCTCTCAGACCTGTTTTATCTTGTTCTCTAAATTTTTACTTTAAAATATTTGATGATCCCAAAAATTAATCGGTGTGGCCTTAAACTGATAAATCCTTACATCAACATTCAACAAACCTCTCCGATTCACCCTAATGTTCTGATTGAGCTGCTTGACCTATTCCTTACTCCCAATTAAGTGGGCTACAAAATTTTAAGCAGGATGTGTTCTGGTTGGACTTAAGTTCATTCCTCTTCCTGCCCAATGAAGAAAGCCGACAGGGCGAATATCAGGAACACCACTCCCCCTACAAGGGTCACTGCAAGATAATGAGAAGAGAAAGGTTACAAAAAGTATCAACGACAATATATTTTTCTTGCAGTACCTTGCGAGTCAGAATATAAAGAAGTGCATGCTCTTACAGAGTACATGTATAACATTCTGAACTCCTCACCAAAAACTCTAAAGAAATGGACTAACTAACAAGGTTTGCCTTATAAACTGGTGTTAATGCTACAGATTGTGGTACAGATACAGAGAGGTCTTACCTGTTCTGACAGAGATCCTTTGGGCTATCATCCTCCCTCCTATCACAGCCAGACCTGTACAGAGGGCGTGGCCCAAGATTCCACCAATGGTGACGCCCAAAACATCCTGGACAACAAAGGTCACAAACTTCTTAACTAGTAATGTTGTCAATAAGAGCCTCATATAGTACATATAGTAAAAATTGCCTTGTCATTAACACTTGTCTTGGTATGGCAGGGTAATCAATAAATGGAAATCTTAACTTTTGAAGCATGTTGTAGACTTAATCATCTAACTGAAGTACATGTGTTATCAAAAGCATTGTAAAGACATTCTGAGATCTTACTGTTTACCATGATGTTTCCTTCTTTTTCTTCATCTTCTTTTAATGAGTATGTGCTGAACCTTAGTAGGCTAAGGGCTCCAAGCACAGTACATGCACATCAATTGGACTGTAAGGTTTTGATCCACTCACAACATCCATAACTGAAGCTAGGAAATTTGTGTAAAGTGCCTTTCTCAAGGGCACAACTTTGGGGCCTTTCAGAGGTTTGAACCTTGGACCTCTTGATTCACGTGAAACACTCACTCATTACACCACAATGCTGATGGGAATAATCCCATGACAGGAATTGAAAAACACCATTATCAAACTGACCTCTCGTGCTGCCAGTATGATGGTGGTGATCTGTGAGCGGTCGCCCCACTCCGCTAGGAATGTCATGATGAAGGACTGGAGGAAGATGGGAGAGAAGATGCCCCAGACGCGCCGCCAGCTGCCGCCCCGGATCACACCTGACTCCACGTCCTGCGTCACAGGTGTCCGCGACTCCATCTCCATCTGGGACAAACAGAAGGGAAACGTTTAGGCTACTCAAGTTCATCTCCTTCAGCTCTTGGACATTTAAAAAAATCAAGCAATAGGACACAGCAGTGTACAACTAAAGGTCCAAACTACTATCTACTTCTTGTAATAGTCCTTGATCCATATCTTATATTATGTGACCAAACCTATTTGATTATTTTTTTTTTATATCACTGGATTGATTATAGGATAAGGCAGGGGCAGGGCAGGACAGTTATCTCCAAGCAGATGTATGACTTCAGCTTGTTTCATTGGATGCATTTCATTACATTTATTGGCAAATACAAATTTAACACTTTAAATACATACAAAACATCTTAAAATAGCACAAAAAAACAACAGCACATATCTGCTTGGAGACTATAGCACAGCACAGTACAGGGCAGGAGACTGCGGTGACACCACACCAGTATCATGTTACACACTCAAAACCTTGTTCCCAATCACTGGAAACACAAAACACTGCCAAACAAGTTGCCATAGCAACAGCAGCCACACATCCTCTCACCTTCCCGCCTGATACATCTATGCCTTGTTCCAACTGAAGTTGTTTAGCAATCTAGTTAATAGAGATTAAGAAAATGAGCTTGTATTCATCGATATCATAAAAGACCATATGCCAAAAACGAGCAAAGATACGCGTGAAGGAAAAAATTGCTTGCATGACAATGAAACGAAGGACCATGCAAAAATGAAATACATTTGTATACCCAAAATAAGGAAAGACATGGTGAAAGAAAAGTATGCAGATGGTTTAAATGAAAATGTCTGTTGTCTCAGGCCACATCAAATATTTCCTTGGCTCTTTGATATTCCCAAGTAAAATTTTAGCATCAGGGTAACATAAAAACGGGGGGCTGCGAGGAAGACATGAATCGGGCAATAACAACTCCCTAAAACTGAGCGTATAAAGACGTTCCCCACAGGCTCTGTTTCATGTTGATCTTCCAGCTCAGCATCATTTCGAATAATTCAAAGAAGCAAGAAATGAAATGGCCTTCACGTTTTATCCCATCACCATCTCTCAACAGAACACACTGTTTTACACTGCATAACTTAACAAAAGAGATTTCTTTTCATCTAACCCACCTCTTCATCTTTTTGTTTGAGCTCCCTCTGTACTTCCTCAAACTCCTCCTGTGCCTCCTCCTCCTGCATGTAGTACCCTTCCTTCAGCATCTTCAGCCCAAAGATGACAAACAGGCCGGTGGAGATGTAGTAGGTGTACACACGGGGGATGATCATGGTGGCAAAGCCCATCAGAGCTAAAAACACACAAACACTGGATCTTTTAGTATTGTAAATGAGTAAGACTAAGCTATGTTCCAGTACAACAAGCAAATATTCAGCTGTTTCTGCTGCAGCCCTCTTCTTATCAGTTGTAGTACTTCCTACTAAAGCTAGGTGGCACTGCAGGACAGTGTCATTTCACTCATTCATTTCATTTGAAAATGCCATTAATTCTTTTGGTGGTTAAAGCCATAAAATATCTGGGAACTCACTCTGGATTAGCTGACAAATACTACTGTAAATGCAGAAATGTTTGCGGTGGTTTTATGTTCACGTTTTTGTGGTGAACTCTTAACTGCGAACTTAGAACCACTGCAAAAAGCTGTCCCATTGTGTGACTTTAGCGCTACTATTGTTTCAAAGGCGAGCTCAAAATCGCTGCGAACAATCAATTTTCTGCCTACCCCGAAATCTAATCCCTGCGAACATTTCTGCATTTGCAGTATTTTTTCCCTATTCTACTTTTAGATTTGATTTTCCTACCCGAGAGAATGGTCATGACTGCCAGCGCTCCCAGAGCGCCGATGAACACCGTGACCCGGGAGTATCTCATGGCCATGATGGCGGCAATGAAGAACGTCTTGTCTCCCAGCTCCGAGACGATGATCACGGAGAGCGAGGCTACGAATGCATGGATGAACCCAAGATTGGCGCCCTTTGTGTAGGAGCCGCCTATACTGTCACCCTCTGCATTTATCATCCCAGCTTCCTTAGACAGGGCCACTGTGGAGGCTACCTCACGTTTTTGTATCTAAGAATGACAAGATATCAAAGACTTAAACAAGTGGAAGACCATGGAATACATTAACATGTAAGAGTGACTCAAACTTACCTCCACATTTTTCTATACATCTTGCACACACTTTACTACTATCACTACTTTAGGCTATTCTTATTGATTAATTTGATTTACTTAAAAAATTGAGTTTGAAATTTACATCTGAATAGGGTACGAAGAATAACACTAACAGTCTAGCTCTACTGCCTATGCATTTTAGCCACCGAAACATGACACTTTTAATAGCTGCTCCTTCTATTCTATGCATGTAAACTTGTGTCATTGTCAAGGGCAAATTGTAACAAGAGAAGACATCACATGTAATACGATGTATAAGCTTTCGGCGTCAGGAAGCATGTGTGTACCCCACATGGAAACCCTACCCTGCACGTCATCATATCATATGACCAGATCTAATTTAAACTCAAGTCTCAGGGCAACTATTAGGGCATTGTCCATTTGAAGTTAGTGTCATTGTGATACCTAAAAGTAAAAGTTTTACACTTCCTGGATAGAATTCTCTTTCTTTTTTGGATACATTGATCATTAAATTAAAGTGCCTCTAGCGTTATAATGACAGAAATCTGAGTTGCAGTGTCGGTCACTTCTTCAGTAAACATCTTCAAAGTGCCACGACATCAGTTGGACAACTCCACCCGGAAGTTGTTTGTTATACTCACGTCTTGTACCGCCTTCTCCTGTTCCTGATCTTCTATGTCGAAGGGCATCTTCTCGCCCGCTACGTGTGCTATGGCAGCCAGCATCACCACCACAAACAACACCTGTTGTGAGAGAACTAGGCTCAAAAGTCGTCTGAAAGCCACGGAGGCCGGGGAAGAAGGTGGGAGGGCGAGCCCGCGTCCGACGCGATTCTGAGACATTGTGTCAATACTCAAGCAGTCTACGTAAGACGATATTAAGAAGAATCAATTCTGGCAGGTCTTCGTCTTTTCTTACGAGTCATACGTTGTGGGAAGAGCCCAGAATTGCCGGGAAGCACAGCGAGATTTAGCAATGTCCAAATTTGTAAGCTCTAGCCGCCATGATAGGTCATACCACAGTTGGGAGAGGGGTGCCAGTAATTAACTAGCGTGAACTTGTTACATTGTGATATTGGTAAATCATCAACAATACGTACTATTGTGACTATTGACACGAGATATTGATAGATTTGATTAATATTATGTAAGAGTAAAAGTCTCGCTAAAGTTATTTTTGATAAAAAAATCTGTCATATTAAATAGATCAAATATGCAATGGAATATTCCACGTCGTGACGTTTGGGGTTACCCGAGGTCATTAAACATCAGCTGGCTGTGTGATTGGAGTAAAGGTAGGGAGGCACACAAAAGTCTGTTATCTTAAAAGCACCAGATATTCTCCATGCTGAAAAGTCAGTCTGTTAAACATTCTTAACAAGATGCATGGAAGTGTTGACTAGTTATCCCATCAATTCAATTCAAAATCTTTCACTTTTAATTTTCCTTCCATATTCATGATTTTTTAGGTGTGATCATCACAGTGATGAGTTGTACTAAATCCCAGGTAAATGGCAGAAGAGATGTGTGCCAGTGCCTCAGCCACATGTGCTGGCATCCCTGGTCTTCCCAGTGAGATACAGGGGGAGATTTTGTACAGACTCTACGATGGGGTGGCATTGGCAAAGGCTCGGCAGGTAACATTACTAATCCTATTCTCATTGTATGAATATTAGTGCCACATTAAATATTTCCATTAGAACTGGTCTTTTTATGTCTCAAGAACATACTTTTTACATGCTTTGGTATGTCTTAAGTATTCTCCTATCTAGTGAAGTTTGTAAAGGCCTCTTCATTACATGATTCTTAAACCAAAATGCAGTGAGATATGCAGTGATAAGTAATTTGATGTAATAATATCAATCTATATCAGATTTCAGATGTTTCAAAAGTTAACAGTTGTCTCAAAATAAGTACTGACAAAAATGAGCAAAAGAGTAGAGTCCCTGGACTAATGAGGCCAAGAATAACTCCAGTCTTCACAAACTTTCTTGCTCCAGGTTTGCTACCTTTGGAAAGAACTTGTGGACCAACCAGGTGACAAGCAGGCGTGGTACACTGTCTGCCAACACAGTATCCCCCGGGGAGTCCTCCAACAAATGACTCAGTTTGACAGGGATTACTTCTTACAGACGGCTTCTGAAAAGGTTGAAAGAAGCTTTGAGTGCTCCTGTGGAAAAGGGCAAAGGAAATCTCAAGATAGAAGACATTCTGAAGACACCAGTCTTGAAGGTGTTGTCCACAAGTATGTAGACTGCCAGTGTGGCCGACAGGTGCAGCCATGTGTAGCAGACCCTGTGGTGTACTGGAGAAGTGTATATATGGAGTGGTACAGGGGGAGGTTTGCAGGGAATTGGGCAGTGGTGAAGACTGACTATCATCAAACATTCGGACCACTTATCAACTCCATAGCCATCTCAGGTGAGAGTCATTACCAACAATATACCAAACATACCTTTTGAAGGAAAATTTCATAAACCTTGGAAGCGTATTAATGACCTATCTCCTTTTATAAAAGATAATATCAACATGCCTCCTTGCCAATTTCCGGAAAGAGACTGTACTAGTATATGTTTTCTCCTCTACAGGGATTACAATAGGTTCACAAAAGTGAAACTTGTTTTATATTCACCCTCATCCATTGATGCTGTCATCTTAAGATTCTAACACCTTCTGGTTGCCATCTTGTTTCCAGCTGCAGTACCATTTTAGATTACTAGTCAGCACTTCAGTACTGCCGAGTTGAAGAATATAACTTATTATAATAACTTCCTGACATAAATAGTAATCAATTGAATAACATATATGTTCACCCTACAAATTACATCACCTACTTAGAATTTTCCCCTGACATAAGTAAACTACAATGTGAACCTGTCCATATTTGCTGGCAAATATTTATTTCTAGTTTTCACATTGCTATCCCTTCAGGAGACTACATCCTGACAGGCATGGGGAACGGGTCCGTCCTGCAGTGGGAGGCTGTCACAGGCAGGCTGATGGGGAAATGTCATGCTAACGTCGGAGGTGCTGTCATGGCCCTACACTGTAGAGGTGGGGTAACTGGTCATTGCTATCATCTTGAGGCATATCAATAAACCAGAGCCTTAACTCGATTCTGAGTTTGTAAGACTGAAATTTTTTTAATATGTAGTCAATATGTGTTGTTGTCTTTCTTCTTTGTGGTCTTTTATATACACAGTGTTTGTTTCAAATTGTACTGTGTTTTTTCCAGATGGATACAACTCCAAGTACAACGCCAGCAGCCAGAGTGTCCATGACTTTGTTGTGACGGGAGGAAGGGATGGGTTAGTATACATCCTGCCTCTCCCCCTGACATGGGCACTAGCCGCTCCTGACAAGCCTGCACACAAGATGCACACACACATGCCGCTGGTGGGATCAGCTGTCAACTGTATCAGGTATGACTGCAACTTTGATAAACCATAGTTTTTATAGAGAAGAAACCGTAAATATAATTGGCGCTTTTGAAGGCAAGAAAAAAGAAAAGAACGGGAAATCCAAGTTACCTACCTCTAAACCAAATCCCAGCTTACTAGAACAGGTTGCAGTCCTTCAGCCCATCACACCATTGATGAGCTTTGTCTGCATGTGTAAATTGCCAGAAAGTTGCAGAATTAAGAAAACTGCCAGAGACTTGAGCATGTTTTTCACCTGAAAATCTACCATATCACAAATTTTGCCAGGTCTCTGTGACCTGCGAACATTGCCAGAGTTCTAAAAATTGCACGAAGATTGAGAGAACACTGGGTGTATTACTGCAAAAAATGTCATTTAGAAAGAAAAAGAAGAAAGAAAAAAAAATGTCATCTAGAGCCTGAGGTCGCAGACTTGTCGGCCGATTGATTTTCCTGCTTTGTGATGGGAATATCATAATGAGACAGTCTTTACATTACATTTGAGCTTTACAATGCCATTTCTTCATTAATTATGTCTAGCATTTCTTTGCTGTTTACCACAGTGTGTGGCAGGACCGAGTAATTGTAGCAGGAGCTGCAGGAGACCTGTGTGTGTTAAACTTGTACAGAAACAGTACAGGGGAAATCAGTCCACACTTCTGTCCCACCCACCACTACAGGCTGGAGGGGGATAATGTAAAAACTGTGAAGTTTGTAGTTCAGACACAGGACAGGGTGAGAACATTTTGTTGTTTAGTCGCTGTGAAAGGTGGCAAGTTGGTCTTGTGGTTAAGGTTGTTGAGTTATAATCTGGCTTTGAATCTCTAGCAAAGTTGTGCCCTTAGGAAAATTTTAAAGCACTTTACACTTTAATTTCCTCACTCTACTGTAAAAAATTTGTACCTAACTTCGATCAGGGACAACCTCTTAGATTGGACCTAAAGTTGGAGGTCTTGTGTTTGAGGAGAGCCACACCTTGAGCATGTTAAAGAACCCTCCACACTGATTAAAAAGAGTAGGGTCCATCCTGGTGTGATCATGAGTGGAGTCTTATGCAGTTTGTACAAAACTGGTGTGTTATACCTTTAGTTTACTGGTTATGAAGAACAAACAAACAACATGATATACAGTTTGTACTTTTAAAGAGTATTTTGACTTAAGAGTACTCACTACTGCTGGATTGCACTTTTCTCCAGGCTGTGTCCTACTCAGATAGCAAGCTGCTGCTGTGGTGCCTGTTGACGAGGCAGTGCCTGAGGGAGGTGAGGAGAGATGAGTGGGTAGTGGGGATGGTACCACAAGGCAACGCCGCACTGCTGTTGTCTTCAGGTCAGTATCTGTATATCGATATGCTGATATAACTACAAAGCACCCTAGTTTTGCAGGCAAAAACTGCTTGTTGTGCTATACTTTGTCACACCTATAAAGCCATGCATGTTTAATCCGAACATTCTTTACTTCAAATTATTCAACAAAGAGGTCCAAAGTTTGAGGACTACAAGTTCTGCTTTAATAACGTAAGACGCTTCTACAAGAGTTTGATTGGAACAGGGATACTCAAACGTTTCATTGTGTCAGTTTCTTGATGAAAACATTTTCTCTGGCATGTCTTTTCTAAAGACACCTGGTGCCATTGCAGGAGTTGGCCCAGTAACTGAGGTGCATCTTGACAGCTGGGCTGAGGTGGATGTTCTGGAGAGAGAAGAACAGGTGACACCTTGGAGCTGCATCGCTGCACATGGAGACCTCATAGCTGTGGGGACCAACTCAGGACAGGTGAGCAGCTCCTTCTAGCAGCTAGTGTAGGCAGTGCAGTCAATTAGAATATGAATGTGTAAGAGAAGGAAGGACAAGTCACATTTTCTATTTCTATTTCTATACGTTACTCAACAAAACCCCGCGAGGGGCATAGCGTTGAGGATAAAGTGACAGGGTCACGCCCAGCTGCAGCGGTGGTGGTGAAAATCCGAAAAAAATAAACTAAATCGACGCAACAATAACTATATAAATAAGTGAGTATTAAACAAACGGTGCTATATACATGTGGCTACAGTGGGTGTTGTCCTGACACTCTCTATATGACTAAATGTTGGTACTGGGCAGGCCAAGGGACTTGGCCAACCCAGATTTGAAACTGGCTACCGATGTTGAATTGATGAGGTGTTGGGGTAGGTTGTTCCAGTCGATTACCGTTCTGGGGAAGTAGCTGCCGCGATGAGTTTCTGTTTTGCATGGAAGTGTAATGAATCGCTGTGAGTGACCTCTGGTGCTGTTGGTGTTGAAAGTGAGTATGTGTGCGGTGGGTATGGCAATCAGATTGTGGACTGCCTTGTACATAAGAGTGAGGCGGGCAATGTGTCTGCGTTGTTGCAGAGTGGCCCATCCTAGGGAGTGTTGTAGTGAGGTGTTACTGGCAGTGTAGTTGTAATTACCTGTGACAAAACGTGCAGCTTTCCTCTGTACAGATTCTATCTTAGTGGCTAGCGTGTTGGACTGAGCATTGTGTAGTGTATGTGGATCCCAGACTGAGGAAGCATATTCAAGTTTAGGGCGGACTAATGATGTATAAGCCTTCTCTCTTACCTCTTTACTTGCCCCCCTTATATTTCTCCTCACGAACCCCAGGGTTCTGTTGGCCTTGGTTGTGATATCGTTGATGTGTGCCTTCCACTTGAGGTTGTGAGTGAGAATGACACCTAGGTAGGGATGTTCGTTGTTGTGGCTTAGGGGTTCATTGAACATTGTGTACAGGAAATTTGGTGAGCTTCTGGGCTTGTGGATGTGTAGAATAGAGCATTTTTTCACATTGAATTTCAACTGCCAAGTGCTTGACCATTTGCAAAGTTGGTCTAGGTCGCCTTGGAGTATGTATTGGTCTTGGTCAGATAGTATGGAGCGGTAAATCAAACAATCATCTGCGAAGAGCCTCAGCTGTGATGTTATATCCTTGTTGATGTCGTTAATGTAGATAAGAAATAACAGGGGCCCCAGGACAGTACCCTGCGGGACTCCTGACTTGACCTTGACGGGGTTGGATTTCTCTCCGTCCACCACTACTTGTTGGTACCGGTCCAGCAGCCAGTTCTTTACCCAGGCCAGGGTTTCCCCTCTTATACCGTAGTACTGTAATTTATGAATAAGTCTGTTATGTGGTACACTGTCACATCTTGGAGCTGCATCTCTGCACATCTCATAGCTGTGAGGAACTGATCAGGACAGGTGAGCTCAGCTGTACTGTAGCGCCCTCTAACAGGTTTTGTAGATATTACAGCCATGTGGCCACTGTCACATTCTACTTCTGAATTGGGGAGATATTATGATTTCATACCTTGAATTAAGTATGTGTCATAGATGTTGATTCATACGGTGCCTTTTGGCAGAAGTTTAATTCTGTAATTGTAGGTATTCATTTACTACTACAATACTACTATTCACTCAGTTTTTCATTATTGGTTCTTCATCAGTATATTCATCTGACTTGTTTCTTGTTCCACAGGTAACTCTGTACCATACAGTGACCAAGTCTAGAACTATGCTCAGGGTTTCGGATGCACCAATCACTGCGGTGGACATCGGGGATGATGGGGAGGGGCCAGTAGTTGCCATAGTGACCAATTCATCACCTGCTGTCTGGGTCTACCATTGGTTCCCTCCAGATGATGAAGATTAGATGATGCATTGACCAAAGGGTCAATGTGAATCAACAAACTGTCACGTAAAATGAAGTACAGAGAAGTTCAATTATTAGCCATTAAACTGCAGCCATGGCCTCAAGGATGGTGAAAGTATCTGTTGTTGCATGAGATGATTCAGAAACGAGCTAGGAGGACAAAGACATTACCGTAACATGTAAGTAGAACAAAGTGAAATGAATTGAAATTCTTCAAACAAAACTGCATGTTTCTGATCTGCTAACATGTCAGCAGCTGGCTGCCTTCAAACACAGGCAGGTAAGGAATCTGTCACTGTGGAGGAGGGATTTCTATCATTCACCTATGACCTATACGAGCTCATTGAGGACAAAGTGAGGTCAACCTAAAAGGAAGTTCAACTCATGCCTGATACCCTGTTGATTTATAGCATGTGTGTCTGAGAAAGTGCAACTTGCTGGAGGGGTTGGAAAGGTGACGAAAGGTTCTGTGTATATACATAAGACTCCAGGCATGGTGCAACCTGTCTAAATCGTTCAACAGAAGTATTGCTTTGAAAAGAATAAAAAAGGGACACTACAGAGTTTTATATATGTTCTCTACTATGAAGATTGATAAGAAAGACATGTTGGCTTTGTTGCATCTGTTGTCAAGGGATCAGTGTTTTCTACACCATTTCACAGGTATGTATGCATTCCCCACAGTCCAGTAAAACTTCAGCCTGGGGGTTCATGTGAAATGGAGGTATGTAAGCCTGCCCCACAGCACAGTTTGTCGGCATCAAAAGTGCTATGACGGCAGTCCCGGGGTGCCGTATGGGGCACCCACAACAGCTTTTTTTTACGGTCTCTTCATTAATAGAAGGCCCAAACAGTTTAGTGTACTCGGTCAGAAAATAGTTTAACAGTCATGTTTCATGATATTTTGCTTTCTATGAACGACAGGGCTTGGGAAAATACCGAATCTGCCAAGTTTGTACAGAGCGCCTGTCAGAATGTGCAAGTGCCAATCTCAGAGATCTTTTAACTAACTCAATCTGAAAATACAAAAAATGCCAACTTTCCCAATTTTAACAGTTGTCATAGCATGTTTCCTGTGCACTGTTGACGCTGTTGATCTGTGCTTTTGGGCAGGCTTACATACACATGTACATGTGCCTCCATTTCACATGAACCTCCAGGCTGAAGTTGGGCAGCAAGTGGGTCAACCACATCGTTGTTTTGATTCTTCATTGTCTGCAGTCATCAGACTGAGATAATTGTCTTGTGTAGGCTTTGACAACAGCTAGCATACAGCTAGCTCGGATTCAAGTTGAAGATAACAATACAGATGTTTTCACATTTCTTTAGTCAATTTTATACTTAAGTTAACATCTAGATAAGTGCATATACAAGCAGTGTACTTCAGCACTGTGGTAAGTTGCCATGGATTAGTTGGAAAAGTATTGATATCAGTAGACAGAATTACGTCAGTATTTAGTCATTCATGATCATGTGGAGAAAATAAATGGCATTTTATAGACTTGTCAAGGCCACAAGCAGTCAGATATTTTATGTTTTTTTCCAGATCTGTTCAAACCAACATTTGAGCAAATGGGGGTAGAAACATTGGTTTGAATAAGCCTGATACATGTATTGTACATGTTACATTATACAGTCCATGCATACACATGTTTTTGTACACACAGAAAACAACACTGAGGGGCAAAGGTTATTTGATGTGTACTTCAAGATACTTTCATGAGTTAAATTTCCAGTTTGTTTCAAATTATAGTACTGTTATTGCTCCTAAGGCAAGTGTAATATCTTGATACGGAGATACAAATTTTGAAATGTATCTTGAAATAGAGACAGAGAAAGTTTTCAAATTAAAAGGCAAGACAACAGATATCGTATATGATCATTTTTTTTTTGTATTCTGTAATCATTTGGCACAGCACAACATCACACAGCAATATACATTTTGTAGTAGCAACTTCTGAACAAAACGTGATCCAACAATCACAGACAACTCTGGATTCATAATTTGTAATACCCCTAAACAAAAAGATAACAAAAGTATAATGGCACACTTTTTGAATTTTTGCGATAAAAGCAAGACTTTCCTCTACCACTCTTTACTTAACGTTATTGCACTTGGTAAGTACATGGCCCCATGGTTGTGGAGGAATGGTATACAACTTACAAGAAAACGCAAATGTTAACAATAACAACAAAAAACATACTATTCACTGCCGAAATATAGATATAGCTTTGTATACCTAATGATACATTCAGTTTCCCTTATAGAATGAGGATAGTGGCATGATTGAGCTGCATTCACTCATACAGTGGTTAAGGTATGTAAACCTAGATTTTTGGGGGTCGAAGCCAGTTATTATACTGAACATACTGTAGGAATAGCACCAAAAAAATGAAAGCCCCTCCAATCTGGTGTTTCAGGCACGTCTTAAAAGTTGGCAAGATGCAGCAACTGTTTTCGACTCTGTTGCGACTCTTAAATCATGTCCAAGCAGTACATGTGTATATATATGTATTTCTACAAAAAATCTTTCTAATGAACAAGTAGTTGTACAGAGGGCCGTACCAATGAGGGTGTGGAATAACATTAAAGAGTAAACGTAATAAAAGCAGCTCCATCTCCTACCGTGCATCCCGTACAGGCATGCCGTACCCAAACATGGCATAGTCTAAGCTATACTTGGTCCACAGTTTGCGAAGGTAACTCTCAGCATCAGGCAAGCCATCAAGATGTTCCTTAAGCACCTCTCGTGTAGTCCTTTTGTTATAAATCTGTGCCTGTCGCCTTGGAAACGACACCTTCTTGTCCACGTCGAGTACTTTCAAGACGTGTTCTGCATCTTCTTCCAAGTTCTCATATGTGCCAATGAAGTCGTAGTTCACAGCACAAGGCTGGCACAGTTCGTTATAGGACTGCCAGTGCTCGTTTAAGTCATACCCTTTGGCTTGAATCACAAAGCGGACAAACTCCTGAAAAGTCACGTCCGCTCCAAGAATGTTCCACATCCCGTTTCGGAACATCTTTTGAATCCTTGTTCCAAACCGTCTTCCGAAGTACTCCTCTGGATGCTCCACAAACTTGTCCCTGTACGCGGAGACGAGTCTCTCCAGGGGGTCGCGCACGAACATGAACTTGTAGTAATTCTGGAGTCTGTGCTGGATCCCCGCCTGGTCGTAGTCCTTCAGGTAGGTCCAGTTTTTCCGGTGAATTTCGTAGATGTCGATTTCTTGGTCCGTAGAAGCAAGACTGCCTTCTAAGGCCTGAAGAAATAAAGTTTTGGTGAATAACCAAGGAAATAGTTCAGAAGTATGGTTGGGAAGTATAACTTTTTGAGACACAGCTATATTTCAGTTCTTTATAATCCGAATCAAATCATGAATAATTCAATAGATACAGATTTGATGAGAAGTCTATAATTCTACCTTTATAACTCTCTTCCAGTTGGTGCAGGCTACCTTGGGGACGTAGCAGTAGAGAAACTTGTACTTGTCACTGACAATGATGTGATGGTACACAGTATGGGTAACATCCAGCTCTGTCAGGTTCTGTTGGCACTTACACCACTGGCACACCCCTGCAACGTGACTGGTTCTGGAGCTGGGGTGGAGCTGTGGAGGAAATGAAAGATGAATATATGTATGGCATACACTTAAGCCAAGGTTACACCATGGCAGAATAATTTGCTGGCTCTATCATATCAAAGATTTACAAAGATAATGCTGAAATGGAATCTTGATCATGATGAAAACAAAGGCTGAGAGTCTGTATTGCAAAAACCAACCCTGAATACTACTACAAACCTTACTACTGAAACAAGGGGGAAATTGCTACTAGACACCTGAGGGAGACCTTTACCTTCTATGTAGCTTAACAAACCATATCTATATCAGTATATGTAGCGTAACACACCAGTTTATGCAGTATAACAGACAAGGTACATTGTAGCATGCTGGATGGCACGGAACTGATTGGTTTGACTTTGAGCTGTTACCCATCATGATCTGGGCACACCTCTTCTGTTTTAGAGTATAGTGGGACCTTTAGTGTGCTCAAGGTGTCAACACTGGAGCACAACAGGCAAGGAACCACCATTGGCATTCAGTCACAAGGGCCCTATAAATGTGGTGTGTTTTACATTAACCTTTAGAGTTAAAGTGGGAAATGGGAGGGGGCCTACATGTCTGCCAGACATTTTGTACACCTATTGACCCATCTAGGCCCCCTCCCTTTTCCCACAGGCCATTGACCTGTCTAGGTCCCCTCCCTTTTCCCACTTTAACTCCAAAGACTGAGGAGTATGATCAGGACTAATGTTAAAACTTGAAGAGGATGTCCAGAAAATGTCAAACTACAGAATTGGATCATGTACCAGAAATTATAATTAACTCCCCTGAATCCTTATCACTTACAATTACAAATAAAACTTGATGCCAAATAAAAGCCTAACAGGGAAATAGACATTAGCATAAAATGCAAGTGCTTCTCCCTTTGCCATATTTTGTCTGGATGTCAATGAACTTCCCTTCTGGGTATTTGGACAATTTGGTGAGAGTGGCTCAGGGTGTAAGTGAGACAAAGTGTTCTTGGGATGTCAATGGACATGAAGAATTCCTGCTGTTGTATCTGGACAAGTTGAAGTTTAGGCCACACCAATTTGATTCCTTGGTTCTTGGATAGAAAAAAATATGAACTGGAAGATCAAAATAAAACCAAAGCCAAAGAGGAAAGTCGAACCAAGCTTTCCAACAGCATTTGGCTGCCCTCCGACCTCTAGTCTGTGTACAACAAAACTCTCACTGTCCAGCAGGGCTCTAAAAAGCAGTGGCCAGTGGGATACCTGCTAAAAGTGTGATTTAACTGGCTCCAACAGCTAATGTGTAGGTACATGGGGCAAGGACCTTGTGTGATGCTCTGGATACATTGTCTCAATCAATTATGAATGGAAAACATGCACCCAAGGAAAACTTGATGTGGCCGTTGTGCAGAAGGAATTTTGCAATCCTTCAAGTCTAGTGGAAGTCCCAGCGGCATGAGCAGAGGGTCAGGGCTACAGACAGATGAGACAGGGCCCAAGTAGTGAAGTCAAACTGTGATGTGTACATACATGCTGGGTGATAAGCTATGCAACCAATGGGATCTTATTTGCCCACATTTCCTTTCAGCTACCTTCCTCAGAGCTTAATGAACTTTACTACAGTTAGTACAGTGTTCTTGGTTTGAGGAAGGTATGCTGAAAAGTTACAAAAATGTTGAAAATCCCACTGTTTGTGTAGCTAAGAACCCAGGTGTATCGATCCACCAACCTGATGAAAGAATTTTCGGCTGTTATGTGTACATCACGGTTGTTTCAGCAGGATACAAGATAGGAAAGTTCCATTTGTCACCACAACAAGTCAATATGTCTGACAACGTTAGCTTCCAAAAATACACAACAAACAAGAGTACCCAAAAACTGTACCCAAAAACTAGTCTGAACTCAATCAAGCTCCTGTAACGGCTTGCCGCCCTGTAACCGCAGCGGGGAGGGGACAGAAATCCCAGGACAGCTGGAGTTTGCGTTATACAGACTACCCAAAAACCACACCCAAAAACATTCTTTACACTCAATATAAAATATGCACCCAATGTAAAAATGTTTTATACAACCATGGCAAAAAAACCAACCCTAAAACATTTTACCATGGACTTGATTTTACTAACACCCAACCAAATTAAAAAAAATATTTCAATTAGACAAACTATAATGCCTACCAGCTAACAAAAATAAAATTCAAAGCATCCAAACTAAAAATGCTTGAAGCATGGTGTACCTGCCCACCCTCAGGTAACAAACATTTGAAACACACCAACAAACAGTGTTCAAAGCAGGTACCATCGATTTGACACAATTGACAAAAGAGGTTATCTCCCAAATAATACCTTTTGGGATTCACTGAACTGGAAGTGATCAGGCAGTATGACAGGCAGCCTTGACATCTTTCCACGATTCAGGAGTCAAAATATTTTATTTTTGCTTTCTGCAATATGAAATTCATTAACCTGTATTCTTTAAGCTGCAAACTGCAACTTACTTTTATTTCTCTTCAATGTGTTTTTTTGGTAAATTGGAGGGAGCAGGTGGGCATTTAGAGCTCTAAGTGTGAAAAAGTGGATCACACCCTCAATCTAGGGACAGTTTAGGTCTTTTGACTCTTATCTGTTTAAATGTCTTTTGTGAACTATTTACTGTAATTGGGATCCCTCATTAATCGTCTCATTAAAGACAGGTGGTTCTTGCTGTTTACACCCTGGAATTAAGTTATCAATCAACACAACTATTCAAATACTGGGCAGGTACCACACAGATTTTGACAAGTACTGTAACCCAATTTGTGGAGACATGATTTTTGCCCAGGTCAATTCATGTGACCTATCTCTTACCCCAGTTTCCTTGATTTGGGACGAGGTTGGTACAAGAGTTTCCTTGATTTGGGACAAGGTTGGTAACAATGTATTGTCCTATTTACAAGCCAGAAATGTCATAACCTCTGCCAAATGGGCTACAACCTGAGACATGTCATTGTTACCAGATCTTTTTATCTTTAAACTCAGAAATTTTGAGTCAAAAAGCAAGACGATGCCATGGTCTTTCTTTGGACTAGCTTTTAGTTCTCACTGTAATTACCACATGTAGCAATCATGAATCGATTTGTAATCAGTGAAAACAGCAATATCGAAATGTGGGTTATGGAGTCAGCTATGAAAGGGTTTTCTGACATACACTTTTAGGAAAACATTTGCTATCGTCTAAGCTGTTCCAGAATGACATATTATCAGGTGCAAGTATCTACAATAATAAATCAAAAGAAAACAGTTGTATATTCCCTAATAGGAAAAAAAGTGCATTTTCTGTAGATGTATGTGATCTATCAAATTCAAAACATGATATGTTTACAAAGAGACCTCAGGAGAACTGGCTACTGTATGCTTGCTCCAATGAATCCTTAAATCTACAAAAGGGATTGTTGGCGTGACAAGATAAACAGATATAGGTACCATAAACAAGAGTATCCTTTGCCCTCAGGTCATCACGTTTCATTGGACATTATCTCTTCACAGAAGAGTTTGGTAGTATTTAGCTTGAGCAAACATTTATGAAATCATAATATTAGCAATCAGGTTTTGATTACACTATATTAATAACTTGATCCAAGATTATATTGACTATGAATGTAATTTTTCACAGAACAGTTATGTGTTTGTTGTAACCTGCAACTGTTCTGCTGCATGATTGAAAGTAGGCCATCCAAATGCTCTTATCGTCTGTCAAGAAAAGGTGGGCTTTCTTATCCCGGCAACATAACCTAGACCAGGTGTGGTAAGATAAATACTGAAGACATTAGACAAAAAGGTTACCTCACTTTTCACATAGCAGCAAGGTATGCATGCATTTAAAGTAAAAGGGTAAAAGACAGAAGGGTATTCAGTACGTTTTATGTACTGAATGGACCGGTAGATATCAGTTACCAGGTATGGGCATTTATTAGGGTACCTGTGTCCAGGTGACGGGGACAGCTCATGTAATATCAATGTGCCAATGTATACGTCTTTTAAGTGACACCGTTAGAACCCTAATTCACAGTGTCTGAAAAGCGTATAGATCAAAAGAAAGTGCAAATTAAAAAGGGAAAAACAGACACAGAAACTGAAGTGTCAAAGTTGACATTCTACCAGCTGATCTGTCAACGTCACCCCACAACAACAACATACCTACTCATATTACAGCTATGCTAACTTAATTTTCTCCGTTATACCTGTAACTGTGCCTGCTTGTTGTCCCTGACTTTTGCCGCTATCCGTGCGTCTATGGTGTTGTTGACCTTCTCCAGAAATCTCCTCAGTAAAACGTCGTCTGTAGCTCCATCTGTAGGCGGGCCGGCCTCAGATAACACCCGCGTGCCGAGCGACTTCCTGCCGAGCGGGCCGCTCGCCTTCCCCGAAAGAAACATATTCTTCCAAAACAAGACCATCCCCACACATGACAGTACCATCAGAGTCAGAAACAGCCACGACGCTCTCCTAAGCGTGCTAAACATACTGGAAACTGCCGAAAACCGCAGCGCAGAGCCGTAAAAGGAGACACACGACTACATCATCGCCACTCTCTGGTACCGTTCGGCCTCTAGTAACCTTTGACCCGCCGTGACCCAAGGTCAAGATGTACGTGAGATGCCTGATGAAACTAGACTGGCCGTCATTTGCTTTAAGAGCAAATTCAGGATGTTTCGCCCATACTCCTCATGCAAGAAGTGGGCTGTCCCAAAATAACTCCTGGGCAAATCCAAGTTTCTGCATAATTTTTGGCCAGGTGCATTCACCTTTCCTAATGGTACCTACATCTTAAAGATGACACCCGCAGCTGTCACGGTAAGGGAAATACAAGTTTATGCATGAATTATGCAAATGAGGTCCTCATTAGCATAATTCATGGCCAGGTGTGATCACCTTTGCTAACGGTACGTACATGTCAAATCTGACATCTGCAGCTTTTCCGGTAAGGGAATTACAAGTTTACGCATAAATCATGCAAATGAGGTCCTCATTAGCATAATTTATGGCCAGGTGTGTTCGCCTTTCGTAAAGGTACCTATATCTCAAAGATGACATCCGCAGCTTTTACGGTAAGGGACATACAACTTCATGCATTGATTATGCAAATTAGGTCCTCATTAGCATAATTTATGGTCTGGTGTGTTCGCCTTTCCTAAAGGTACCTACATCTCAAAGATAACATCCGCAGCATTTACGGTAAGGGACATACAACTTTATGCATACATTATGCGAATTAGGTCCTCATTAGCATAAGTAATTGTCAGGTGTAGTCACCTTTCCTATAGGTACCTACATCTCAAATATAGATGTATAGAAGAATAGATTTACAATGTACAATCTAATGGAGATCTCAATAAACAACAACAACATATAACTTTCTGTAATACCATTAGTAGAGGTACCCCCTGACATCTGCTTGGTTTTAACTCCCAGACATGGTAAGTGTAGGAGGGCTTATGTTACAGTATGACCTACTTCTTGCTGGCCCCGACAGAAAATAACCAAAAATTGCATGAAAAAATTGCAAAATAAATCATTTTGAAGTAGTGTATGCCAAAAAAAATAATGGGGTCCTTTGGGTAAATATCCAATGCACAACTGAACCAAATTTCAGGTCCTCAGGTTTCAACACCACGGCACTGGAGGCCATCATGTGCGACTTTTGTCTGAAAATGACCAAAAAAACTCCATAAAATCATTTTAAAAACTTATATCAAAAAAATTTAAAAAGGGTCTAGGGGTATACACGTACTCTACCTGCATACCAAATTTCAGCTAATTTGATCGACGGACGACCGAGAAGAAGCGATTTGAAGATTTGACAGGAGAAGAAGAAGGAGAAGGAGAAGAAGAAGAAGGAGAAGAAGAAGAAACCTTACAAAAACAATATGTTTCGTTGGCGAAACATAACAAACGAGTCTCGACTTTACAATCGAAGTGTGTCAGCTGTGAAACCTCACAACCAACGTGCCTGCAAGGGATTCTGTTCGACAGAAAAACACATTTTTGACGACAAGCTCGCTTATAATCGACGCAAATCATAACGGCATATCTTATTGATTGTCAAACTCAAAGCATTTTTCAAGTATCAAATGATACTGGCACCCCCTGGCCCCTATAAGAAAAGTTTTGTAGGAGTCCTGATCTGTCCCAGACGACGGTAGGGCCGGTCTTTCTTGTTGTTTGACATCATCTGCTGAATTTTCAACCTTTGACGCCCTGTCGAACATGTTACATGTCAACCTCCCGGGTTCACGACTCGCTTCCTACAACTGTTTGCAGGGCCAACAGAGTACGTGCGCTATTTCGCACACTTGACAAACGTCTTGACTCAAAGCTCTTCTGGGGACAGCAATGACCTGTATCTGGCAGCTGTCCAAGCTAGTTCAGACTAGTTTAACGGACGCAGATGTTTGAGTCCTGCGTGCATGCAGTGTTTTCGCCACGTTCGAGCGTTCGGCCGAATTGGATAGTCCAGATTTGTGTAGGAATATGAGTGCCAAATTTGATGCCTTTTTTTTAAACACAAAAGTGCGCGATTCAACAAAGGAATGTACATGTACGTCTAACATTTACCGACGGTTTTGTTAGTATTTCGGATATAATTCTGTGACATTACCTACATGCAAATGGTTGTTTCCTTTTGTTTTTGTAAAAATTCAATTAAAACAAGTAATCCGAGATCATGAGAATTTGATGATACGTTGAGTGCATGCAGAAACTGTAATGGCGGAACACACACACGTGACACATACACACAGACGGACAGCTAGGCTAAAAACAAGACATCACTCCCTGTGGTAAAAAAGAAAGATTTTAAAACGCCGTCACGGACAGGGTTTATTTTGGGGGTCGGTAGCCCGCCAACCGTTCTCTAACTATTGCACTTGTCAGTTACTAACGTTCACCGTAAGCGCTACCCGTCTAACTGAATTTGCAGCATGCATGTTTCAGTTTAGACTCTAAGTCACGTTACAACTTCTGCTTGGTTTCCTTTCCCCAGAAGTAGTCTACGAATCCTTTACATATCAAACCAAACCAGTAGTAGTTCATGATATTGAAAAAAAGTGACCCAAAGATATAACATGAGGAAACATGAAACGGCAGTTGACTAAGGGCGTCTTGGAAAAGCACGATCTTGGCCAAGTTGATGGTCGCGATGCTGGTGACAAGTATGCGGGAGATGAAACATGTCACTAAGAGGGTTATTCCGTTCCACACGTAATACTTTGAATCTTTGAACCCCAGCTCCTCTAGGATGACCCTTCGTGTGGGAAGAAAAGAGAAACGATTAGAATTACATCAGAATGTTCGATGGAAATAATGATTGATCTTGCATTGCTAGTCCATACACTTTACATCAAAATCTACTTTTGTATCTCATGAAACTGAGGAAAGAAAACAGAAACAGAGAAATTCAGACTCCGAGAGAATTTTAAACTGAAGTTGAAATAAGATGAACCCCTCGATCTCACAGTTGTACGTTACTTGTGGTTTGTCGCATAAATGATATAAGGATTTTACCGCAACAATTATGAAAAAGATCACTCTTCAGGTTACAAGTGAACCTCAGGTAAAATCACTACAGTTTAGAAGTAAAAGTACTGTACTATATAACGTTAGTTACTAAACTGTTCATACCGGAAAAACCCACTGGGATTACTGAGCTGCATCATGTGGCAGATGTTGGCGTAGTAGGGCATGGCGGGATAGCTCTGTGAAACGAAACAAATGCACATGTATACTATTTCACACAATCTCCAAGTAAACTAGAATGCGTGCTTGTCGGGAAATAACGATTTTCCGTACCGACATCTGCTTGGAGACTAGACTTACCGCTGCGATGAAGGACGAATATAACGACAGCACGTGGTGCGAGACGAACTCTATGTTGCTGACGTGCGGGTACATCGCTGTTTGAATCAGGTCTGTTAGAAGAGAGACACAAACAGGGTTTTAAAGCTGCTCTTAAGCTTTAGCCTCCATAGCAGGCTCTCTTGGCCTTTGGAGGGGGGCTTTTGCTGATGACTTCTTTTCGTACTGGGTCGTTTGTGCAGCCAGCCCGTAACTATTAGGCCTGTAATAGTGGTTACGGGCTGGCTGCACAAAAGACCCAGTACGAAAAGAAGTCATCAGCAAAAGCCCCCCTCCAAAGTCCCAGAGAGCCTACTATGGAGGCTACTAACATTGACGACATACTGTAAATGCTGAAATGTTGGCGGTGGTTTTATGTTCGCGATTTTCGCGGCAACTGGTTCACCGCGAACTTAAAACCACCGCGAACATTTTTGTCCAATACTGTAACAGTATGTGGCTGTAGGGCTGCCGCGAGCTTAAACCACCGCGAACACTCCATTTTTGCCTTAGCGCGAAATAAAAACCACGCGCAATGAGCACTTTACATGGGCATCTACATCAGATTATCAGTATTCACTCTGTACCAACAAACCTTTGTCACTTTAAAGTTTAAAACTCGTTTTCCAGATTTTGAGGACCTTACATTTTATGTAGGTTTCATAATATTTCATGTACAGTATCTTGATTTGTGTCATATTGGTATATCGGTTTATTCCAAATGTCTATCAATGTATTATAATCATTAACATCTTACCTGATAATAAGTAGCCAAAATAGATCGCAGACTCAAACCTCACAAGTGGTGCATTCAACCTAGATGAGATGGGATCAAGTTCACGTGATTTACGTAATTCTTACGGTACGGTATATTGACAATGGTATTCAAAGTATTTTCCATAATGTGATAAGCCACAAGTTAATCGTATAGATCTGACGGAAAACAACCCGTGTTTGCTCGTTTTTCGTAAAGGCACGAAGAGAGTTCGGGCTACAGAGTAACTAGTCAGATTTTTTTTTGAGCGGTTGCTTGACTTACCAGACGCCCTCTGGCGGAATCTCGGTGCAGGTGTAGGCATACCAGGCGAGCGCTGCGACGAACGTCCCATGCACCACCGTCTTGAAACTGAAGAATATTTCAAGTACAAAGGATAGGACCTAGTAAAACACTACATCATTACAATTGTATATGGCTGTGCGTTCGTCCGAAGTCCAAAGAGATTGCCTGGTGCAAAAGCCGGCTTGGCTAAGGGATCTAGACGGTTACGTATACATAATAACTTTATTGCACAACAATTGTACAAGGTACAAAGTATGGCATTCATTGGTACATAGATAACATTCTATTAGGCTAATAAGTCTATCTTATAAGATATGGTGTAGTAGTATGGGATGACAATGGGATTTTACAATCATTGGAGGAGTTTCTAACGTCTAGACATTCTTTGATATACTTCCCAATGTATACCATCATCGGCATGGGTATACATGTACTATGGGGGAGGGCACTGGTAACTCACTGGTTGTCTACTAGTCGTTGCCTGCCATTGGGGAGACTTCTGTAAGACAAAGACAGCCAGGTGAAGAGAGCGGGGCTGAGGGCGAAGACAGCCATCCAAGTGGCGCACGAAGACGCTGCGGTGACGACGAGAAACGTCTCAAAACTCATGTTGTCCTGTGTGAGAAAGCTAGGGGCGTCTTTTCCGGTCAGGGGTCGGCAGTGGAGGTGCCAGGTTACAAAGAGGCAGTAGCCTACACAGCAGGCTTCACGACGGACGTTTTCTTATTCTTATGCCTAACGTTACAGTTTACAAGAGCTTTTACCGATCATTGGAACATGGAAGCAATGAGTAGGTAGCACCTACCCAGCGACAAACAAACAAACAAACAAACAAACAAACAAACAAACAAACAAACAAACAAACAACGGCAATACCAAAACGCCAACCTGATTAAAATTGCTCATCTTATTCTAAAAGATTTATCAGATAATGCCATTACAATTTTCACTCAAGTATCGCCGCCCATACGCTCTGACTTATTTCAAAACATAATTACACACTGAAATTTACATTGAAGAGTCAAAGCGTTGACTGGTGCAGATGTCCGTCAAGAAGATATAGAAGTCTCAAACACTCGAGCCCGGATCCACTCTATTCTGCAGTTCATAGCTCCAAGGAGGTTAGATATAACCTCCTTGGTAGCTCAATGTTACGCTGGTGGCACAAAGCGCTTCTCATCTCTGTTCAAGCTATATACAACCTCCTTGCTCTGTTTGACTGATGCACTTGCCCCTAGCCAAGCAGATATAGAAGTCACATAACTCAACGACTTAGGGGGGTAGGATGTTTCGGTGCACTGTATGTTACATGTAACGTTATATTGCTATTCCATATCATCATTGCTAAGTTTATTTTGTTCCTTGTATAGATTACTAAGTTGAATGCAGTGTCACGTTGTCCCTAACTAGTTATTTCACGGGACAACGTGGCATGTCACTCTGCCACTAAAACTATTATTGCACAACAATGACCACAAGCGCAACACTAAAAGTGGGATTTAAGAATGGCGATGTGTAGCCAGATATTTTTTGTCATTGGTTACCTGAATCAGCCATTTAATTCCAGGTTAGCCCGGTATATAGTCGTTGCCCAATGTAACCGGTACGGCTTACTTAGTACGTATCGCTACTTTGGTACCGGTAACTTCAACATTGTGAAAGATCTCCTGATAAGCACGATGTCATGGCTTGAAGCACATGTCACAGAAACGCCTATGTGTCCACCCAAGACCTTTGAACCTCAGATTGATATATTAGCATATAAAGACACGTACACCTTTCATCGCAATGGTTCAGTCCGATATGTAGATTTGTAAATGAATACTAATGATCTGAGAGCAAGAACGGCCTGAGTGCTCTTCAAAACTAGATCAGCGAACCTCTGTCCTTTGAGCATGGCCAAGATGGCTTTTGAGACGTTCCTTGTCGTTATCGCGGCGTTTTCGTGTGCCACTTGGCTGGCCGTCTTCAGACTCAGCCCCGTGGTATTCACTTGGCTGTCTTCGTCTTATGGGGGCATCTCCAAGGACAAGCGACATGTAGTGGACGACAGGTGATGAGTTACCGTTGACCCTCCTCCAAACAAACACTTCACACCAATCTCATTTATTCACAATATTCTTATTCATAATATTCAGTTGCAGTGGAACTAATTCTAATGCAATCCCATTTGATACCATTTCAGTTTATCGGTCACGAAGCAAGACAACTCGGAAAAGCTTTACGACAATTTAGGAATGGATATGTGATTATTATAGCCAGATAGAAATAGAGAACAGAAATTAAACCTGGGGAGAAACAGTAGCAACTTCCAGTAATAGATAACGCTAGTAATTTGTGCACTTATTTCACAGAAAGTGACAGAGGGACGAAGGAAAAGGAGTCGCGCTGGCAGTTTAAACAACAACCTCGAGCTCGTGTCGAGGGGCGGTTAGACCGGTCAAATGACCTGATTTTTGCACATAAAACATATTTACACATGTATAAAGATACTACACAACAATTGCGCCGCCATGTTTACACCCAGTTACAGTGCAATCCTTCTGGACTTTTGCAGCGTGATGCACAGTTAGGTTATAAGTTATAACTGGTTTGACCCGCTCCTTGTCATTTTATGGAATTTGCTGTTCTTTGTCTACAGTTTCAAGGCGGTGGTGTACGGCTGTTTCGCCGGCCCGCTCGCCTGGTATGCCTACATCTGCACCGAGATTCCGCCAGAGGGCGTCTGGTAAGACTGGAAGTGTATGCATATAGTACAGACTGTACCGTCTCTTGGAGTAACCAAATGTTTCCCTTCTGTAATACAACTGCAGACAGGGATGTCTAAGTACATTTTGTATAATTAGCAATTTTACGGAATGCAGCGGAATTCTCTATGTATACTTAGCAATTCTATTTGTATAATTTTGCTACCCTTGAAATTGTTCAATATACTCGTAGAACTGATAAGTTTTCCCACAAAATTGCACTTTTTTCGTAAATGTTGCCAAGTACTAGTATTCTTAGGCACCCCCGTATCAGAGTGTATAGTCCTAAGCAGTGTTTCGGGCAGGCAGAAGTTCTGTTACACCAAATCCAACTGATGCGAAAAGTATCGGTTTTGGAGGACCCGTTAAATTTTGTAATGACAGTTAACCATGCATACTTGCTAAGTTCTATTTCTTTTGCATGCTTGACATGCGCCCTTCTAGGCTTGATGTGCCACTTGTGAGGTTTCTGTCTGCACTCTATATGGGCAGCATACTCGCACGTAAGTTTATTGCCTTCGTGTGTGGAGGTTTTGTTTTCGTGTGTCCATAGTAATTTCAAGGACATGTCCTTGGTTATTTGAATACAATAGAGTGACAGGGTGTGAGGGGAAAGGTGGTGTAACAGGAGACTGGCAGGAAGAAAAGGTAGACTTGCAAGCTGACGTGTTAAGCGTGTTCCTGGGCAAACATTTTACAATTTTTTATTGTGTTTATGGATTTCTCGACAGAACTGATAGTGACAATTGGCTACCCGTACGCCAGCAGAGCAGACTTCATATTGTACAAGATGCACCATGCGGTTTCACTGTATTCCACATACATCGGGGCGGTAAGTCTCTAGAGTAGCGAGGAGTAGCGAGGTTCACAACGGGACCAAAGCTCTACTTCGGCCGGCGTCAGGTCGACATTGCCGTTTGTGATGATTCCGTGCTGTTTTCTGATGGCCTTCTGCAGGGAGTATAAAAGTATACACGAGTATGAAAACGATATTTTTGTCTTTCAGAGCTATCCCGCCATGCCCTACTATGCCAACGTCTGCTACATGATGCAACTAAGTAACCCTAGCGTGTATTTGCGGTAGGTATGGTATGATATATACTATGCAACGTATCACATTGTTAATCATTACTAAGCAGTCCTTTATTATCTTCGCCGAGTACTTGTACTCGGAGAAGATTATGTTTTCGGTTGAAAAAACTGTTGGGTGGGTCTGAATGTATGTCAGGTGCGTAACTCAAGAAAGCTTCAATGAATCTTTATGATTTTTGGTAGGTGTGTAGTGGTTGTGCAAAGGAAGGTCACGTCCGAAAATGGTTCACCTTGCGTTTTTCAACAGTACTGCAGTGGACTTTGCATTTTTTGTCTTTGTATGTAGGCAAAAAAAGTGACGGAAACGTTGATGGATCTTCATGATTTTTTGCAGGTGTGTAGATGTTGTGGACACGGAGGTTAAGTTCAAAAATGGTTCCCCTGGTATATTCCGTCGGTACTGCCGCGGGCTTTGTGTGGATGTGTATTTGTATGTCGCCAGCATAACTCGAGAAGCTGTTGATGGATCTGTATGATATCTAATGGATGGGTAGGATTTACAGAAAGGAAGGTCAAGTTCGATAATGGGCCTTCTAGCGGGTACCTAAGGTACTGCAGCGGAGCTTCAAAATTTAGGGGCATATTTTCTGAAAGTGCTATGGTTATGATTTTTGTGTGGTAGATAGTTCATGCCACAGAAAGTAAGTTCTGTAAATGTGGGCCCCCTAGCGGCTTGTTAAGAACTGCAGTGGGTGTTTTTGTTTTGACATTCGGACATGAATAACGTGAGAAGGGGTCGACATATCGTCATGATGTTTGGTATGTAGAGAGCTCAGATGGTGCTTTACATAATCAATGACAAACTATGCAAATCAGGAGCTAATTTGCATAATTAGTAAGGAAAGTTTGTTAACCCACTGCATTTCATGAGACATGGGACAGTGTCAGGTCACAGATGGCCTTGCATAAACGTACATGTAGGTCAAATAAATAAACTATTCTCCAAGCAGAGGTGTGGGTCCTACTGGTTTTTAACGCGTTCAGTTTAGGCATTTTTGTTCAACACGGTTGGCGACATAACGAAAAGGGGACAAAATAGAAAGCCTGACAAAAACACCTGAAAACACGTAAAAAAACAGCCAGACCCACTCCTCAGCTTGGAGAGTACACTGCACCAAAACTGCACCACTGCTAGGTGCGGAAAAGTCACATGTACATGTACTATGTCTTTCAAAATGTGTATGATATGGAATAAAGATTTGTTCTATTCATATATATTGACTGTACCATTTCATCATCACTTTCAACTTACAACACTGCAATATCGAACCTTTGTGGCCCATATAATATCAACATACTCATATTTTTTCATGACCAGTTATAACATATATCAGCACACTCTACACATATACTAGTCCTGTACCGCCAAATGATTTAACCCTATCTAGACTGGACTCATTCGCCCCATCATAACGTCCAAATGGTATGGTGCATGATCAAATTTGTAGGGGGTGATAAGCATGTAAATATTAATCACTCTCCATAATAAGCCTTGATTATTTGGCGAAGATAATGTGTTCGTGGAACTCTAGTTTGTCTATCTTTCCTTCTTTCTTTTCTATTTTCTTTCTTCTTTTACTTTATTTATTTTCTTTCCTTTCCTTACTTTCATTTCCCCCTTCATTTTTGATGAGGAAAAGAAAATACCGTGTGCTGCATTGACTACCAGTACAAGATAAACCATTGCTTTTGTCGGTCTTTCTGATGTAAAGGAAAATACATTTAATTGTTGATGTTCTTTCTTGCAATGAAAGGGTCATCCTTAAAGAGCTCGGGTACAAGGACTCCAAGTTCTATATGTGGAACTTTGTCGTCATGGGAGTGACCTTTGCCGTCTGTCGTGTCCTTGTCACGAGCATCGCGACCTTCAACCTTGTCAAGGTCATGGTGTTCCAAGATGCCTTCAGTCGGCTGCCCTTACATGTTTCCTTGTGTTACATCATGGGCGCACTTGTGTTCAATGGTCTTAACTACTACTGGTTTAGTTTGATGTGCAAAAGAGCTATAGACCGCGTATTTGGAAAGGAGAAGGAGCAACAGTTATAGCCCCCAAACTGAAATTGTGTTGAATAAAATCTATTATGCATCAGCAGGCTTCTTTTCACCTTAAACAACGTACCGTGTCTGATAAAATATGACACACTTACTTCAGAAATATATCAGAGTTATCATAATAATGATAATATTTTGACCGTTAATTGGAAATATGTAAAATGTACATTATGGGATGGTAATGCAATGATATCACATTGTATTTGTTCTTTTACGTTTGTTATGGGTCAAATACAAGCAGACTAACAGTAAGAGGAATGTTTTAGGGTGTCGGCGTTGTTTTTCTGGTCATCTCAAGATTGTTTAGTTTCCACGATAAGTCCCTTGTCGAGATGTTGACATTGTGTCCATTGGTGTTTATGTTATTGAGTCCTTCTTGGCACTTCAGGGACATCATTAACTAAGACGTGGTCTTGGTGGTTTATAGCTTTATAATTTCATAAAAATCCAGAGGAGTATGAGGATGAGCTACCTCTAATGATATTCATTCTACCTTGTAGTCTTGTACATTTGCTTGTGCCGTAACCATCACCCACCTGTGTTTTGTAATAACCCACCAGAGGGACACGTTCCAAAATAAACATAGTAACACAATGGCGTTGACTTGGCAGCGCGACACGGTACCTGGTAATCAAATACCTGCCGACCATATCTGTTTCGTACCTGGAATCCGTGACCACAGGTAACGAATAGGGCAGTTTTACGGACACACCGAGAGACTATGTGACCATCGGCAGCGTTTGAGACGTCAGGTAAGGCCCGAGTTTTCACATACGTCGCACGACAGGCTAACAACAACAGATTAAGGGCATTCTTGTTAGCTTGTCTTACAAAGGTCCTCGGAAGCCTCACCGAAACTCATGAGACGAAAACATCGTACAACGTATGTGACTGCGACTAGTACTGCCATGTTGCTGTCTTGTAGGATTTAACAACACTTGGCTTGTGTTTCTCAGGACCGCAAAATCCGACTAATCTTACCTGTCATTTCTTCAATCTTTCTTGAATAGTTTTGTCTACCACAAAACGGTGGCTCATTCACCGGAGAGAAATTACTTTCAAATTCAAACAGTATGACCAATGTTCAGGTATGACAGTTATTCTAATGAGAATGAGTTACACTAAGAAGTTAAGGTAATGAAAAGGAAGTAATTTAAGGTTCTAGCCACAAAGGTTTTTCAGTTGCTTCTATTTCATAGTCCAGTCACGAGCAGGATGCTTGGCATGCGAGACAAGCTCCTTAGGTTTCGTAATAGACTCTCACCTGCTGTCATTTGAGTCAAGACGCAGTCATTTATGTTGTGTGTTTAGGGGGGAGGGGGAGGGGGACGTGTGATTTTCAGTCAGTTCGTGACAGCACCAACCGTCGAAATCATCTACACACGGCAACCTACGTCGCACTTATTTTTGGACAAGACAGCTATGACTGTCCAAAAGTGTAGACCTCAATTTGTTGTCGTAAATACTATCTTACGAAGTATGTGACAAGTCACCTTGTTGAAGTTTCATTTAATGCAATGTGAAGAAATACGATGTTCACGATAGTTTTTCTTCCCATGCCAAGCGGAAATAGCATTAAGCTAACATGTAACCCGCCTACACATAGTCTTATATCGATAGAACAAACATGTCTATTGTGCAGAAATGAGGAGGGCTTTCATTTCAACAAAAGCAAACAAAACAGCCAGTACCACCGTGTGATGGTTACCTCTATAACACGTCATGTATCCATCACCCGATCCCTTTATCTAGCTATAGAGGGTTATCGGCGTAACGAGTCTTTGTTTGTAACAACAGTAACCGTGTTGGTGTCATTTGTCATTACGTCTGCTCCCCTATATATAGTATTGAGACACTTGTTGACAAGAATTGAGCAAACATCGCCAGAATAACACTGCCAAGTTTACGTGACAATTCAAGCGTACTAGGACGTCATGAGTAGATGGATAAGATACTAAAAATATTTTCAGACACAATTCAGTCAGACACGCATACAATGAAAATGGGACATTTCGTCACAATGACGTCATATTTGAAGCCCTCTTTTTTTGGTCAAATATAAATCTTAAGCTAGAATGGATCGCTAATAGACGCGATCATTGTTACTCCCTTTGACGAGGGAATGTACCACACCACACCACAGTGCCCGATTTTGCTGCCCGTCTGAAGATCACAACACCGGACTTCGCCATGGGTTCGGGGTCCTCCTCTCACGCAGCAAAACAGACAAATGTGCCGCCAGCCCCCAGTCCTGATCCACCTGTCTACACACCTGTACCTCAGTATGCACAGGTAAGGGTTCTACACATCTGTACCTCAGTATGCACAGGTAAGGGTTCTACACACCTGTACCTCAGTATGCACAGGTAAGGGTTCTACACACCTGTACCTCAGTATGCACAGGTAAGGGTTCTACACATCTGTACCTCAGTAATTCATTTCACAGTCATAGGAGCACCAACCTCTTTAGCATACAAGACTGTGCTTTTTTGTACATACTTAGTATACAAGACTAAACTTTTTAGACATACTTAGCACGCTAGAGTGTTTTTATACATACTTAGCATACACGGCTGTCCTTGTTTTCTAAATACATGATTAGCATACTATATAGCTTTTCTCATACATATATTGTCCTTTTTACTGATATTTTAATGACTGTGTTTTTTTAATCATTAGTCCGTCCCTCAGCAGCAGATGTACTACAATCAGCAGTGGCCACCGCCAGGGACACCGCCACATGTGGCACAGCCGACGCCCCCTCCTCCCACACAGGTATAAACGTCATGGACTTCAACAACGAAATACTGAATCTTAAATCCATGAATGGATTTTACATGCCAGAGAATGCTCCTTCCTTCATTGGGAGACTAACGTAAGATACGGGTAACTGTATTGTACGAATGAATGGGGAGTCTAGATCTGCCATGATTTTTATGTCTTTCATACTACATATGTAAATGGCCGTTTGTTCAAACTGTGCTGTATGCTATCATGCCTACAGT